>NC_057391.1:32856195-33009320 GCF_019320065.1 Cervus canadensis
GATATTGGCCTGTAGTTTTCTTTTTTTGTGGCATCTTTGTCAGGTTTTGGAATTAGGGTGATGGTGGCCTCATAGAATGAGTTTGGAAGTTTACCTTCTTCTGCAATTTTCTGGAAGAGTTTGAGTAAGGTAGGTGTTAGCTCTTCTCTAAATTTTTGGTAGAATTCAGCTGTGAGGCCATCTGGTCCTGGGCTTTTGTTTGCTGGAAGATTTTTGATTACAGTTTCGATTTCCTTGCCTGTGATGGGTCTGTTAAGATCTTCTATTTCTTCCTGGTTCAGTTTTGGAAAGTTATACTTTTCTAAGAATTTGCCATTTCATCCAAGTCGTTGTCCTTTTATTGGCATTAGAGTGTGCTGGTAGTAGTCTCTTCATTGATCTTTGTATTTCAGTGTCTGTGTTTGTGATCTCTCCATTTTCATTTCTAATTTTGTTATTTGGTTCTTCTCTCTTTGTTTCTTAATGAGTCTTGCTAATGGTTTGTCAATTTTGTTTATTTTTTCAAAAAACCAGCTTTTAGCTTTGTTGATTTTTGCTATGGTCTCTTTAGTTTCTATTGCATTTATTTCTGCCTTAATTTTTTTTTTTTTTTTTTTTCTGCTAACCCTGGGGTTCTTCATTTCTTCCTTCTCTAATTGCTTTAGGTGTAGAGTTAGGTTATTTATTTGGCTTTTTTCTTGTTTTTTGATGTAAGCCTGTAATGCTATGAACCTTCCCCTTAGCACTGCTTTTACAGTGTCCCATAGGTTTTGTGTTGTTGTGTTTTCATTTTCGTATTATTTCTATACATATTTTGATTTCTATTTTTGGATTTCTTCTATGATTTGTGGTTATCAGAAGCGTGTTATTTAGCCTCCATATGTTTGAAGTTTTAACAATTTTTTTCCTGTAATTGAGATCTAATCTTACTGCACTGTGGTCAGAAAAGATGACTGGAATGATTTCATTTTTTTTGAATTTTCCAAAGACCAGATTTATGGCCCAGGATGTGGTCTATTCTGGAGAAGGTTCCGTGTGCACTTGAGAAAATGGTGAAGTTGATTGTTTTGGGGTGAAATGTCCTATAGATATCAATCAGGTCTAGCTGGTCCATTGTGTCATTCAAGGTTTGTGTTTCCTTGTTAATTTTCTGTTTAGTTGATCTATCCATAGTTGTGAGTGGGGTATTAAAGTCTCCCACTATTATTGTGTTAGTATTAATTTCCTCTTTCATACTTGTTAGCGTTTGCCGCACATATTGTGGTGCTCCTATTTTGGGTGCATATATATTTATAATTGTTATATCTTCTTCTTGCATTAATCCTTTGATCATTATGTAGTGTCCTTCTTTGTCTCTTTTCACATCCTTTATTTGAAAGTCTATTTTATCTGATATGAGTATTGCGACTCCTGCTTTCTTTTGGTCTCCGTTTGCGTGAAATATTTTTTTCCAGCCCTTCACTTTTAGTCTGTATGTGTCTCTTGCTTTGAGGTGGGTCTCCTGTAGACAGCATATATAGGGGTCTTGTTTTTGTATCCATTCAGCCAATCTTTGTCTTTTGGTTGGGGCATTCAACCCATTTACATTTAAGGTAATTATTGATAGGTGTGGTCCCGTTGCCATTTACTTTGTTGTTTTGGGTTCACGTTTATACAACCTTTCTGCATTTCCTATCTAGAGAAGATCCTTTAGCATTTGTTGAAGAGCTGGTTTGGTGGTGCTGAATTCTCTCAGCTTTTGCTTGTCTGTAAAGCTTTTGAATTCTCCTTCATATCTGAATGAGATCCTTGCTGGGTACAGTAATCTAGGTTGAGGTTATTCTCTTTCATTACTTTAAGTATGTCCTGCCATTCCCTTCTGGCCTGGAGGGTTTCTATTGATAGATCAGCTGTTATCCTTATGGGAATCCTTTGTGTGTTATTTGTTGTTTCTCCCTTGCTGCTTTTAATATTTGTTCTTTGTGTTTGAGCTTTGTTAATTTGATTAATATGTGTCTTGGGGTGTTTTGCCTTGGGTTTATCCTGTTTGGGACTCTCTGGGTTTCTTGGACTTGGGTGGCTATTTCCTTCCCAATTTTAGAGAAGTTTTCAGCTATTATCTCCTCGAGTATTTTCTCATGGCCTTTCTTTTTGTCTTCTTCTTCTGGGATTCCTATGATTCGAATGTTGGGGTGTTTCACATTGTCCCAGAGGTCCCTGAGGTTGTCCTCATTTCTTTTGATCCTTTTTTCTTTTTTCCTCTCTGCTTCATTTATTTCCACCATTTTATCTTCTACCTCACTTATCCTATCTTCTGTCTCCGTTATTCTACTCTTGGTTCCCTCCAGAGTGTTTTTGATCTCATTCATTGCATTATTCATTTTTAATTGACTCTTTTTTATTTCTTCTAGGTCTTTATTAAACATTTCTTGCATCTTTTCAATCTTTGTCTCCAGGCTATTTATCTGTAACTCCATTTTGTTTTCAAGATTTTGGATCATTTTTATTATCATTATTCTAAATTCTTTTTCAGGTAGATTCCCTATCTCCTCCTCTTTTGTTTGACTTGGTGGGCATTTTTCATGTTCCTTTACCTGTTGGGTATTTCTCTGCCTTTTCATCTTGTTTAGGTTGCTGTGTCTGGAGTGGGCTTTCTGTATTCTGGAGGTCTGTGGTTCCTTTTTATTGTGGAGGTTTTACCCAGTGGGTGGGGTTAGACGATTGGCTTGTCAAGGTTTCCTGGTTAGGGAAGCTTGCGTCGGTGTTCTGGTGCGTGGAACTTGATTTCTTCTCTCTGGAGAGCAATGGAGTGCCCAGTAATGAGTTTTGAGATGGGTCTATGTGTTAGGTGTCACCTTGGGCAGCCTGTATGTTGACGTTTAGGGCTATGTTCCTGCGTTGCTGGAGACTTTGCGTGGTATGTCTTGCTCTAAAACTTATTGGCTCTTGGGTGGTGGTTGGTTTCAGTGTAGGTATGGAGGCTTTTGGACGGTCACTTATTACTTAAAGTTCCATGTAGTCAGGAGTTTTCTGGTGTTCTCAGGTTTTGGGCTTAAGTCTCCCGCCTCTGGATTTCAGTTTTATTCTTCCTGTAGTCTCAGGACTTCTCCAACTACACAGCACTGATAATAAAACTTCTAGGTTAATGGCAAAAAGATTCTCCCCCGTTAGAGACACCCAGAGAGGTTCACAGAGTTACATGAAGAAGAGGAGAGGGAGGAGGGAGATAGTGTTGAGCAGGAGGAGAAAAGGGGGGACTCAAGAGGAGAGAGACAGATCTACGCAGTTGTCTGTTCCCAGAATGTTCTCCGTAGCCCAGACACCCACCAGGATTCACAGAATTGGATTGGGAAGAAAAGGAGAAAGGAGGAAACAGAGGTGTTTTGAGGTAGAAAACAGAGAGTCAAGATTGAGAGAGAAAAATCAACACACTCCTGAATAAAAATGGGAACTGAATATTGGATTCTTAAATGTTCACAATTTATATCATATATTGAAAAACAAAAATTAAAAATCTAGAGTAGAGATTAGGCTCTTAAAAATACTATATTAAAAACAAAAACCAAAACACACACAAAAAATTTTTTTAAAATATATATGAAGTTCAGTTTAAAAAATAGGGCTTCTCTCTCTCTCTTTTTTTTTTGGTAAGGTTATAGTGTATTGAAAATGAAAATTAAGGAGTAGTAGAGGAGTACTAGAGGACTTTAAAAGAAATAAGAGAAAAAGAAAAATAGAAAATAGAAGAGAAAAAGGAGAAAAAAAAAGAAAGAAAGAAAAGAATTTTCCCTAATTAAAAAAATCGTAAAAATCTATGAAAATGAAAGTTAAGGAGTGATGGGGGAGTAATAGGGAATTTTAAAGGAAAATAAAAGAGAAAAAATAAAAAAGAAAAAATTAAAAAAAAAAAAGTAAAAATATATCTAGGAATTTCTCTGGAGCTGTTGCGGTCAGTGTCGGTTCGGCTCAGTTTCAGATATCTCCTCGTTCCAGCTTACAGTTCTCGATATCTACAGGCCTCTTCCGGTGTAATCGTTTTCTACAGGGATTTTAATCTGTTGCACCGCTCTCTCCTGAAGCGGTTCCCTTTGTTTATTTGGCTTCTGTTTGCCGGTTTCTTCAGAGCCTCATTTCCGCCCTGACACAGGTGGGTGGAGGTGGACTCTTATTCAGGTAGCTAGTTCTGTCGCGCTGCTGGGAGGGGCTGACGCTGCCAGGAGAGGCTGGCGCTGGTTTCTCGGTCTGCGCTGCTCAGGATCCCAGCCGCTCCACATGGAGCGCGCCGCGCGCTGCTCCAGCCCTCGGGTGATCCACAAAAGCGCGGAACAAAAGGCTGCGTCCGCTCTTGTGCCTTCCCCGTCAGAGTGGTCCAGGCAGCCAGGAGCTTGACCGGCGCACTCTCTCCGGGTGCGGCGCACCCTCTCCCTTCCACAGTCCCAATTTCGGTTTCTGCCGGCGCCAGCCGGGTGTGTGCGCCTTCTGCCCTCTGCGTCCCCAGCCTGTCCCCGCCGGGGTCGGTCGGGTGCCTGCGCGCTGTGTCTCGCAGCGACCTGCTCCTGCCTCCGGCGGGTCCGGGCCGGACTGCAGTCTGCGAGCCCCTCTCCGGACTCTCTCCGTCCCCCCGTTCCGCGAACGGCCGGCAGCGAGTTCCGGCCGGTCAATTTTCTCTCTCTTCCCTGCTCTCCCACAGTTCAAGCCGGCAACTCACAAAACCTCTCTCCGATTGTCCTCAGGGCACTCAGGCCCGGACCCTGCCCCAAACAATGCCGCCTGCTCCTCTCCGTGCCGCCCCCACTTGCTGGTGGCGGATGCGGGTGTCTGGGGCACTTTTCTGCTGAGAGTTGCTTTTAGGCACGTAATCTGTGGGTTTTATTTATTGTTTCCCTCCCAGTTTTATTTATTGTTGCCCTCCTAGATTCAAACAATTCCCCCAGGCCCGCCAGTGTGAGGGTTTCCCGGTGTCTGGAAACGTCCTCTAAAGACTTGCTTCCCCGGACGGATCTCCGTCCTTAGCTCTTTTGTCTCACTTTTTATCTTTTATATTTTGTCCTACCTCCTTTCAAAGACAATGGGCTGCTTTTCTGGGCGCCTGATGACCTCAGCTAGCGATCAGAAGTTGTTTTGTGAAGTTTGCTCTGCATTCAGATATTCTTTTGATGAATTTGTAGGAGAGAAAGTGGTCTCCCTGTCCTACTCCTCCGCCATCTTGGCTCCTCCCAGGGTCCGCTTTAGACAGTCCCCCTGCAGAGCAACCTGGAGCCCGAGCAGTGTAGACTGGGAAAGCAAACGCCACTGCCTTGAGCTGGGGCAAACCTAATGTGGTCCATACACTGTGAGCACCGCCCCCCACACACACCAGTGATATTTGTTTGCAGTGCCCCCCACCCCCACACACGACACAACTGAACAAGTGAACTTAAATAAGTGACCACCTTCACCCCCTTGTGTCAGGGCGGAGATTAGACACTGAAGAGACTTGCAAACAGAGGAAGCCAAAATAAAGAATAGGGAACCGCTCTGCAAGTGAGAGGTGCAACAGATTAAAACCCCGTATTTAACATTGATTAAGCATTGGAAGGGGCCTATAGACCTTGAGAAGAAGTACAAGCTGAAACAAGGAACTATCTGAAACTGGACTGACCCCACACTGCCCTCAACAGCTCTAGAGAAATTTCTATATATATTTTTACTATTATCATTTTTAAATTTTTTAGAAGTTCTTTGTTACTCATATAATTTTCATTTTTATAACCTACTCTTACCTTGCAAAATAAGACCCCATTTTTAAAGCAAATTTCATATATATATATATATATATATATATATATATATATATATAAAATAATTTTTGTGATTGGCTTTGTTTTGTATTTTAAATGTTGTATTTTTGAGAGTCTAACCTTCACTCTAGATTTTTAATCTTTGCTTTAAGGTATTTGTTATCAATTTTGTACCTTTAAGAATCTAATCTTCAGTATCCATTTTCACTTAGGGGTGTGATTATTGGCTTGATTACTCTCTCCCCTTTTGACTCTCCCTTTTCTCCCCCAGGTCACCTCTATCTCCTCCCTCCCCCTTCTCTTTTCTACTTAACTCTGTGAATCTTTCAGGGTGTTCTGGGCTGTGGAGAACACTTAGGTAACTGATTACTGGCCTGATTGGTCTCTCCCCTTTTGACTCCTCCTCTTCTCCTCCTGGTCACCTCTAGTTTCCTCCTCCCTCTTCTCTTCTCTGTGTAACTCCATGAACCTCTCTGGGTGTTCCAGACTGTGGAGAGCACATAGGGAATTGATTACTGGCTAGATTGCTCTCTCCCATTTTGACACCCCCCTCTTCTCTTCCTGGTCACCTCTATTTCCCTCCTCCCTCTTCTCTTCTCCTTGTAACTCTGTGAACCTCTCTGCATTTCCCTCACTGTGGAGAATTTTTTAACCATTAACCCAGATGTTTTATAATCTGTGCTGTATGGATGGAGAAGTCTTGGGGCTACTGTAAGAATAAGACTGAAAGCCAGAGGCAGGAGGCTTAAATCCAAAATCTGAGGACACTCTAGAACTCCTGATTCCAGGGAACATTAGTAGACAAGAGCTCATCCAAAAGTCTCCATACCTATACTGAAACCAAGCTCCACCCAAGAACCAGCAAGTTCCAGAGCAAGACATTCCATGCAAATTCTCCAGTAACCCAGGAACACAGCAATGAGCATTAAAATACAGGCTGCCCAAAGCCATGCCAAACACATAGACACCCAAAACTCACTACTGGACACTTCATTGCACTCCAGAGAGAAGAGATCCAGCTCCACCCATCAGACCACCGATGCAAGCTCCGCTAACCAGGAAACCTTGACAAGCCACTCATCCAACCCCACCCACAGGCAGGAACCTCCACAATAAAGAGGAACCACAAACTTCCAGCCTACAGAAAGGCCACCCCAAACAGCAATCCAAACAAAATGAAAAGGCAGAGAAATATTCAGCAGGTAAAGGAACATGATAAATGCCCTCCAAACCAAACAAAAGAGGAAGACATAGGGAGTCTACCTGAAAAAGAAGTCAGAATAATGATAGTAAAGATGATCCAAAATCTTGAAAACAAAATGGAGTTACAGATAAATAGACTAGAGACAAGGATTGAGAAGATGCAAGAAATGTTTAACAAGGACCTAGGAGAAATAGAGTCAATCAATAATGAATAATGCAATAAGTGAGATCAAAAGTACTCTGGAGGAAACCAACAGTAGAATAACTGAGGCAGAAGATAGGATAAGTGAGGTGGAAGATAGAATTGTGTAAATAAATGAAGGAGAGAGGAAAAAAGAAAAAAGAAAAAAAAAATGAGGAAAACATCAGAGACCTCTGAGACAATGTTAAATGCCCCAACATTCGAATCATAGGAGTCCCAGAAGAAGAAGACAAAAAGAAAGGCCATGAGAAGATACTTGAGGAGATAATAGTTGTAAACTTCCCTAAAATGGGGAAGGAAATAGCCACCCAAGTCCACAAAACCCAGAGAGTCCCAAACAGGATAAACCCAAGGCAAAACACCACAAGACACATATTAATCAAACTAAAGAAGATCAAACACACAGGGCAAATATTAAAAGCAGCAAGGGAAAAGCAACACATAACGCTCAAGGGGAACCCCATAAGGATAACAGCTGATCTTTCAATAGAAACTCTTCAGGCCAGAAGGGAATGGCAGGACATACTTAAAGTGATGAAAGAGAAAAACCTACAACACAGATTACTGTACCCAGCAAGGATCTCATTCAGATATGAAGGAGAACTCAAAAGCTTTAGAGACAAGCAAAAGCTGAGAGAATTCAGCACCACCAAAGCAGCTAATCAACAAATGCTAAAGAATCTTCTCTAGACAGGAAACAGAAAAGGTTTATAAAATTGAACCCAAAACAACAAAGTAAATGACAACAGGAACATACTTATCAATAATTACCTATATGTAAGTGGGTTGGCAATGGCACCCCACTCCAGTACTCTTGCCTGGAAAATCCCATGGACGGAGGAGCCTGGTAGGCTGCAGCCCATGGGCTCACTAAGAGTCGGACACAACTGAACGACTTCACTTTCACTTTTCACTTTCAAGCATTGGAGAAGGAAATGGCCACCCACTCCAGTGTTCTTGCCTGGAGAATTCCAGGGACGGGGGAGCCTGGTTGGCTGCTATCTATGGGGTCGCACAGAGTCGGACATGACTGAAGTGACTTAGCAGCAGCAAGTGGGTTGAATGCCCCAACCAAAAGACAAAGACTGGCTGAATGGATACAAAAACAAGACCTATATATGCTGTCTAAAAGAGACTCACCCAAATGAAGGGACACATTCAGACTGAAAGTGAAGGGCTGGAAAAAGATATTTCATACAAATGGAGACCAAAAGAAAGCAGGAGTAGCAATACTCAGATAAAATAGACTTTGAAATAAAGGCTGTGAATAAAGACAAAGAAGGACACTACAAAATGATCAAAAGATCAATCCAAGAAGAAGATATAACAATTATAAATATATATGCACCCAACATAGGAGCACCTCAATACGTAAGGCAAATGCTAACAAGTATGAAAGGGGAAGTTAACAGTAACACAGTAGTGGGAGACTTTAATACCCGACTCAAACCTATGGATATGTCAACCAAACAGAAAATTAGCAGGGAAACACAAACTTGAAATAATACACTTTACTAGTTAGACCTAATTGATATCTATAGAACGTTTCACCTTTTCCTCAAGTGCACATGGAACATTCTCCAGGATAGAATATATCCTGGGCCATAAATCTAGCCTTGGTATTTTCAAAAAAACTGATATCATTTCAAGCATCTTTTCTGATTACAATGTGGTAATATTAGATGTCAACTACAGGAAAGAAAAAAAAAACTATTAAAAATACAAACATATGGAGGCTAAACAACATGCTTCTGAATAACCAGCAAGTCATGGAAGAAATAAAAAAGGAAATCAAAATTTGCATAGAAAGAAATGAAAATGAAAACATGACCATCCAAAACCTATGTGGTTGAGTAAAAGCAGTGCTAAGGGGAAGGTTGATAGCAATACAAGCTTACCTCAAGAATAAGAGGAAAATCAAATAAGTAACCTAACTTTACACCTAAAGTGGCTAGAAACAGAAGAAATGAAGAACCCCAGGGTGTGTAGAAGGAAAGAAATCATAAAAATTAGGGCAGAAATAAATGAAAAAGAATCAAAGGTGACTATAGCAAAAATCAACAAAACTAAAAGCTGGTTCTTTGAGAAGATAAATAAAATAGACAAACCATTAGCCAGAATCATGAAGAAAAAAAGGTAGAAGAATCAAATCAACAGAATTAGAAATGAAAATGGAAAAATCACAACAGGCAACACAGAAATACAAAGGATCATAAGAGACTACTATCAGCAACTATATACCAATGAAATGGACGACTTGGAAGAAATGGACGAATTCTTAGAAAAGTATAACCTTCCAAAACTGAACCAGGAAGAAATAGAAAATCTTAACCATTACAAGCATGGAAATTGAAACTGTAATAAAAAATCTTCCAACAAACAAAAACCCAGGACCAGATGGCTTCACAGGTGAATTCTACCAAAAATTTAGAGAAGAGCTAACACCTATCCTACTCAAACTCTTCCAGAAAGTTGCAGAGGAAGGTAAACTCCTGAACTCATTCTATGAGGCCACCATCACCTTAATACCAAAACCAGACAAAGATGCCACAAAAAAAGTAAACTACAGGCCAATATCACTGATGAACATAGCTGGAAAATTCCTCAACAAGTTTCTAGCAAACAGAACCCAACAACATATTAAAAAGATCATACATCATGACCAAGTGGGCTTTACCCCAGGGATGCAAGGATTCTTCAATATCTGCAAATCAATCAATGTAATATATCACATCAACAAATTGAAATATAAAAACCATATGATTATCTCAATAGATGCAGAGAAAGCCTTTGACAAAATTCAACACCCATTTATGATAAAAACTCTCCAGAAAGCAGGCATAGAAAGAACATACCTCAATGTAATAAGAGCATATATGATAAACCCACAGCAAACATTATCCTCAATGGCAAAAAATTGAAAGCATTTCCCCTAAAGTCAGGAACAAGACAAGGGTGCCCACTCTCACCACTACTATTCAACAGTTTTGGAAGTTTTAGACACAGTTGTCAGAGAAGAAAAAGAAATAAAAGGAATCTGGATTGGAAAAGAAGAAGTAAAACTCTCACTGTTTGCAGATGACATGATCCTCTACATAGAAAACCCTCAAGACACCACCAGAAAAGTACTAGAGCTAATCAATGAATATAGTAAAGTTGCAGGATATAAAATCAACACACAGAAATCCCTTGCATCCCTATACACTAACAATGAGAAAACAGAAAGAGAAATTAAGGAAACAATCCCATTCACCATTGTGATGAAAAGAATAAAATACTTAGGAATAAATCAACCTAAAGAAATGAAAGACTTATATATAGAAAATTATAAAGCACTGATGAAAGAAATCAAAGAGGACACAAACAGATGGAGAAACATACCATGTTCATAGATCAGTAGAATCAATATAGTGAAAATGAGTATACTACTCAAAGCAATCTATGGATTCAATGCAATCACTATCAAAGTACCAATGGTATTTTTCAGAGAACTAGAACAAATAATCTCACTGTTTGTATGGAAATACAAAAAAAATATCAAATAGCCAAGACAGTCTTGAGAAAGAATGGAATGGCAGGAATCAAGCTGTCTGATTTCAGACTTTACTACAAAGCTACAGTCATCAAGACAGTATGGTACTGGCACAAAGACAGAAACATAGGTCAGTGGAACAAAATAGAAAGCCCAGAGATAAATCCATGCACCTATGGACACCTTATCTTTGACAAAGGAGGCAAGAATATACAATGGACAAAAGACAATCTCTCTAACAAGTGGTGCTGGGAAAAATGGTCAACCACCTGTAAAAGAAGGAGACTAGAGAACTTTCTAATACTATACACAAAAATAAACTCAAAATGGATTAACGATGTAAATGTAAGACCAGAAACTATAAAACTCCTAGAGGAAAACATAGGCAGAACACTCACTGACATAAATCTTAGCAGGATCCTCTCTGATCCACCTCCTAGAGTAATGGAAATAAAAGCAAAAATAAATAAATGGGATCTAATTAAACTTAAAAGCTTTTGCACAACAAAGGAAACTATAAGCAAGGGGGAAAGACAGCATTCAGAATAGGAGAAAATAATAGCAAATGAAGCAACTGACAAAGAATTAATCTCAAAAATATACAAGTAACTCCTGCAGCTCAATTCCAGAAAAATAAATGACCCAATCAAAAAATGGGCCAAAGAACTAAACAGACATCTCTCCAAAGAAGACATACAGATGGCTAACAAACACAAGAAAAGATACTCAACATCACTCATTATCAGAGAAATGCAAATCAAAACCACAATGAGGTACCATCTCAGGCCAGTCAGAATGGCTGCTATCCAAAAGTCTACAAACAATAAATGCTGGAGAGGGCGTGGAGAAAAAGGAACCCTCTTACACTGTTGGTGGGAATGCAAACTGGTACAGCCACTATGGAGAACAGTGTGGAGATTCCTTAAAGAATGGAAATAGAACTGCCATATGACCCAGCAACCCCACTGCTGGGCATACACGTCGAGGAAACCAGAACTGAAAAAGACCCATGTCCCCCAGTGTTCATTGCAGCACTGTTGACAATAGCTAGGACATGGAAGCAACCTAGATGTTCATTGGCAGATGAATGGATAAGAAAGCTGTGGTACATATACAGATTTAAATATTACTCAACTCTTAAAAAGACTGCATTTGAATTAGTTCTAATGAGGTGGATGAAACTGGAGCCTACTATACAGAGTGAAGTAAGTCCGAAAGAAAAACACCAATACAGTATATTAGCACATATGTATGGAATTTAGAAAGATGGTAATGATGACCCTATATTCCAGACAACAAAAGGGACACAGATATAAAGAACAGACCTTTGGACTCTGTGGGAGAATGCAAGGGTGTGATGATTTGAGAGAATAGCACTGAAACATGTGTATTACCATATGTGAAATAGATGACAAGTCCAAGTTTGATGCATGAAACAGGGTACTCAAAGCGGTGCACTGGGACAACCCTGAAGGATGGGATGGGGAGGGTGGTGGGAGGGGGTTTGGGGTTAGGGGACACATGTACACCCATTGCTGATTCTTGTCAATGTATGGCAAAACCACCAAAATATTGTAAAGTAATTAGCTTCCAATTAAAATAAATAAGTAAATTTAAAAAATAAGAAAAAATATCATATGTCTGTGCTATGCAGTCATTCTGATTTGAAATGCAAATTTTATAGTTAAAAGTATTGTCATCTTTGGAGTGATTAAAAAGTATTTGGAGAGGAGTCAGGAAGTGGCTGTTAGCTGAAAGGACTGAAAAAAGATGAGAGTTTCTGAAATATATGTAAAAATTACATTTTTGTGCATGATTTAGGTTTGTTTCTATTTCACATGCATTGCAGTTTTTGAACACTTATGTGATAAAATGACTTGATCAATTATTATGATAATGACACTTGAGTCAAATTATGAGTTTAATTATAATTATCATCTTTATACAGAGTTAATTAATCATAAAAGAGTACATTATATAATCTTTCTGTTTAATGAAATTCATTATAGAGACTCCCGAAGGACTAAATATAGTTTAAAACAAATTAAACCTGTGACTGGGGTTATGACTATTAATGCAAATGTGGCCTGGATTAGTCACTAAAAAGCACTGAATAAGACATTAGGCCCCAAAACATTAAAGCATCAGACCCTGATGACATATCTTTTTCCTCTGGTAAGCAGAACACATCATTTAGTGACTTTCTGAGTAGTCTTGAAATTTAGTGATAAAACTGAGACTGTGTAATTTAACTAGCATAGATAATACAAATGGCTGTGTTCAACTGTGAATGTAAAGAGCTACATTTTAAACAGTTGGAGTCATTTACACGTATTGAAAGAGGAATCTATTAGAGGATATAAGCTTTGCACCACTGACTATCAAACCCTCATGTTCAGAGAAGCAATAAATAACAGTAATGTTCGTGGTACTATACAGGTATCAAGACAGAAAATGCGTGGAGAAAAAAAGAAAGAGAAGATAGAGACCTATGTTGCTCAGAGAACTAAACCTTGCTGGTCTGTGCATAGATTAAATCCTGCATTTTTGGAAGTTCCTTATTGGGATTTGTGCCATTATATTCCTCTGTATAGCTGAACGAATTAGCCTTGGTCCCAGGATTGAAGTGAAATGAGTCACAGCTAAAAGAAATCAGAGCCTTGACTGAAACAGAAGCACAGTAGTAGGTAGACCCTAGAGAGACCGTGGGATGCTGTCTGTTCAGAAACAGACTTGAAAAGTCTGAAAATGGCACACAGCATGCCCAACATTTCTTCCATGGTTTGTCCTGTGTTCTACTCTCTGGGTGGGCTTCCTTGACTCAGGTTCAATCCCTGGGTCAGGAAAATTCCCTGGAAAAGGAAATGGCAACCCACTCCAGTATTCTTGCCTGGAAAATTCCATGGACAGAGGTGCCTGGTGGGCTACAGTCTGTGGGGTCACAAAAGAGATGGACACAACTAAACAGCAATAATTACTCTCTGGGTTGGTCCTTGTTTAGTGTTGTATTTTGGGACAGTGTCATTAATAGGTTTGCTTATATCTATGGTTCTCTCTCTTCATATAGTTTTTTTTTTTTTTTTGCATTTTTAAAATAACCATTTTATGGTTTGGATAGGAAATCTTTACCTATTTTGTAGTGACTTTATGGACCTTCTGTTTTTTTAAAAAATGTAGTAGGCTTTATTTTGATTCTAAAAGTAATAATTCACTCTATAAAAAATAGAAAATAAAAATGAAGATAAATGATAGTAATAATGAACACCAATATACTGTTTAATATGGTGCCAGGTATTATTTCTAAGGGCTATAATATTCTGAATCATTTATTCTACAAAGTTCATAGTTTCCAAAGACTTTTAGTCCCTTTACCCATTTTAGGGAAATACAGGATAGATGCTGAACAAATACTTAGTGAATGTTGGTCAAATAAAACCAACACTTTAAGACAGTTGGTATCGATGCTCCAGACTTTCATTACAAAAATGGGATCACACTGGGAAAGGGAGGAGTAGTGAGCTATTTATTGGAAAGAAAGTATATGTTTAGGATGATGGAAAAATTCTGGAAATGGATTGTGTAATGTTATGGATGTACTTAATGCTACTGAATTGAATACTTAAAAATGACCATAATGGTTTATGGCTATTTTACCACAAAAAATATTAAAAAAGAAAATTAGGACCCTACTATACAAAGTGTTTGGAAACTTATATTTTCTAAAAAATGAACACATTTTTAACCCATTCTAAGGTCACTAAATGGACAAGATAGATGAGAATCTATAGAAATCATTGTCATTTTCTCCATTTTTCTCTAACACAGTTGAGGATTTTGCAGTGATTTGAAAAGAGTGCTTCCATTAAGTCATGGTTTTCATGTGGTCAGGAGAAGGTGGGTGGTGGTGTTGGAGACCCCCCATTAGTGGTTCTGATAGGGCCATCTAAGTTGAGAGTTGCTTGTCTATGATGTTCATTTAATATAGACCACATATTATTTCAATTATTGCCATGTTCCATGCGATCTTTTCCTGAACTTGGGGGATATATAAGGTTTTAAGTAATAATACACTATCCCATGTCGAAGGTTATTTAATATTGCTTGGCTGGTACTACATACAGTGAAATGCCAGAAAAGTGTACGAGTAACCACTGGATAGAATGGCTTTCTCAAGGAAAGATATACAAAGGTTGAGGGGAAAGAAACCAGGATTCTATTTCCATCTATTCTGATAACATTTTGCTGCCTCTTACTTAATTTATTCACTGCTATGGCCTAAATGTTTGTTTCAATTCTTGAGTTGAAATTATAACCCTCAAGGTGATGGTATTGGGAGGAATTTTGGGAGGTGATTAGGTCATGAGGGCAATGCCTTCATGAATGGGATTAGTGTTCATTTAAAAGAGGCCAGAGTTTCCTATCTTCTTTCATCTTGTAAAGATATAGCAGAAAGACACCATCTATGAAGTAGGAAGCATGTTCTCAGCAGATGCTGAATCTACTAACACCATGATCTTGAACTTCTCAACCTTCAGAACTGTCAGAAATAAATGTTTGTTGTTTGTAAGTCATCCAGGTTTTGGTTTTGTTGTAGCATCCTGAATGGACTGAGCCATCCCCATATATAGAGTTAAGTGTTGCTGAAACTCAGTCTCTGTTCTCTGGTGCCGAATAGAAACATGGAGATGAAGTTTTGGGTGAAGTGAAAAAGAGTAGCTTTGATTGTTTTGCCAGGCAAAGTGTGCCACAGTGGGCTAATGCCCTGAAGACCGTGTGACCCACCCTAGAGGGGGTAGTGAGGAGTTTTTATAGTGTGAAAGGAGCAGGGCATGATCAGCTTGTGGATAGTTCTTGGATTGGTTGGCATCACGGTGAAGTTTCAAGCCTGCTCAACCTTCTGGTTTCAACCAGTCTAGGCCCTATGTTCTAGTGCTCAGCAGTTTTCATCTTACTATTAAAAAAAATTAGGAATGTATGTCAGGCCTTTATATATATATTTTTTGGGAACTGGGAGCTCAGTGATGCTGTTATGTGGTAGAATTATAGTCTAAATTGTTACGCGTTCCTTGGTCCAACAGCTATTCTTTGTTTCTAACCTTTAAATTTTCCAATCATTAATTCTTGAGTCAACATTTTACTTCAAAAGACAAGGACACAGGGGCTTGTACACAACTTTGTAAGTTTCTGAGTCTCTCTGATTTTTGGAAACATAGAAGAGGCATGTGTTGTCATGGTGATGGGATAATAACAGGAAAGATTGGTATTTAACAGTGTTTTAAGCTATGTAAGTTTCTATAAAAGCTAGATGTGAGACATGACTTCACCTAAATTGGTAATACTGGTGAGAGATAGAAGGTAGATAAAACATCCTAAGATTCAGCCAGCGAGAATTAGAAAGTAAAGGTATCAATTTTAGTAAAAATTTGTAATACTGGTATTTGAATATTTATGAAGTAGGTCACCTCCTGTATTAGTTTCTTAGGACTACCATAAGAAATTAGTACAAACTGGGTGGATTAGAACAACAGAAATTTATTGTCTCACAGTCCCGGAGTCTATAAGTCCAAAATCATGGAGTTGGAGTTGGCAGGGCTAGACTTCCTCTGAAACCTGTAGGGGAGAATCCTTCTGTGCCTCTTCTATTAAAAGCTTCTGGCTGTTGCTGGCATTCCTTAACATTCCTTGGCTTTAAGGGCATCACTCCAGCCTCTGCCTGCATAACATGGCTATCTTCTCCCATGGTGCCTTTGTCTGTGTCTCTTCTCTTCTTTTTATAAGGACATCAGTCATATTGGGTTAAGGGTTCCCCCATTCAGTATGACTTTATCTCAACTAATTGTGTCTAGCCACATTCTGTGATATTGGAGGTTAAGATTCAATACCTTTTGGGGAGGATACAATTCAACCCATAGCATATGTTAAGTTAGTTCTCAAATACAGGGTCACAGATTTTTAGCTATATTAATTTAACAGAAGTAATCTAACTTTTACAGAGGTTTAATGAGATACAGAGAACTAAAGTGAATAGGCATGGCCAGGTAACCTCTTAAAGGCAGATAAGATGCTCAGAGAGAGTTGCATTCTTCTTTGGGGCAAAATGTGTCAGTATCCATTGAATTCTGGGAAATGGGGAGGCTCTAAGTGTAAACCCCTGTATGTAATTTTGTGTGTGTAAGCATCATGTACATATGTCAGAGGTTATGTGAGTGTAAATGTATGTGGTAAGGCAAAATCTGTTTACCTATTTATGAAATCTATCTGACAAGATGATTTCCAGATGGTAATGTTTTGTTTCCTTCTGTACAGACTGATGACAGTGTGATTAAATAGGAAGTGCTGGTTGGGAGTAATTTGAAATTTTGCAATGCTACTAATTTGCTGAATGGTATTAAAAAGCAGAGACATTACTTTGCCAGCAAAGGTTTCTAATGTCAAAGCTTTGGTTTTTCCAGTAGTCATGTATGGATGTGAGAGTTGAACTATAAAAAAAGCTGAGCGCTGAATAATTAATGCTTTTGAACTGTGGTGTTGGAGAAGACTCTTGAGAGTCCCTTGGACTGCAAGGAGATCCAACCAGTCCATACTAAAGGAAATCAGTCCTGGGTGTTTATTGGAAGGACTGATGTTGAGAAACCCCAATACTTCGGCCACCTGATTTGAAGAACTGACTCATTTGAAGACTCTGATGCTGGGAATGATTGAAGGTGGGAGGAGAAGGGGACAACAGAGGATGAGATGGTTGGATGGCATCACCAACTCAATGGACATGAGTTTGAGTAGGCTCCGGGAGTTGGTGATGGACAGGGAAGCCTGGCATGCTGCAGTCCACGGGATCACAAAGAGTTGGACATGACTGAGTGACTGAACTGAACTGAACTGATAGGTAGACCTAGAATTCATCATACCAACTGGGACATTTTTGGAAGTAAAAGAGGGTGCCATTAATAATTATGCCATCAGAAAAACAGGCATAAATCAGGAATGTCCAGGCAAATTAAGATGTGTGACATAAGAAAAGTTAATTGATCTCCCTAGGCCTTACAAACTAAGACTTTCACCTCTAAAACTGTCATTAATTCCAGACTTCAGTTAAGACTTATATCTCATTTATGTTTATCAGTGAGCCAATGTTTTATCTGGGTTTGGGTCTTTGTTGAGAAATGAACTAAAGTGTTTTTTTTTTTTGTTTGCTTGTTTGCTTTAATAACCTGCCTTATTGAAGTACGAATATTAAAAGTTAAGTAATTTCAATGAGTTTTTGTTTTTTCAGTTTTAATTTATGACAGTAAATATTAATAATTATAACCAACATAAATTAAATCTTTGGGGATAATAATTTGAGAAAATATAAAATATTTGTTAGAACAAAATCAGATTCTTTACCTTATGTTTGCCTTCTAATGAATTCTTTAGCTTAAAAAAATTTTTTTTTAAATTATGAAAGCATGAGAACACATTTATAGGAGACTTGGAAAATACAGAACAAAGTTACATATAGTTCCACTATATATTACAATTATTTTTTAAGTAGATAAATTAAGATTTTTAGTTGGAGTTCCATATTCAAACTCTCAGAAACTAATGAATAGACAGAGAAGTAGGAGGATATAGGAGACCTGAAAAGCACTGTGAACCAATTTATCATGATTAGATTTATACAATTTTCACACAACACTAGGATACAAATTCTTTTCAAGTTCCCATAGTCTGTAAACTAGGAGACACGGAAACATACCCAGGGACATAAAACAAGGTACAAAACATTTCATGGTCTAAAGGTATTGAAACAGAGTCTGTTCTCTTATCACTGTGGAATTATGTTACAAATCAATATAAAAAGATATTGGAAAATAACCCACATATTTTCAAGTGCAGTGTGATATTTACCAAGAGAGATCTTCAACTTAGCCATCAAAAACCTCAATAAAGTTAGACTGAAAAAAACACAGAGGATGATTGCAGAGAAGAAAGTATTTAAATGAGAAATTAGTATCAAAATGAGAAATTAATATTAAAGATATTTTAAACAAAATCCCATGTATTTGGATATTAAATGTCCACCTTTAAATGAGGGTGGACATAACACTAAGAAGCCTAAACACATAAATCTAAAAAGCCATAACACAGAAAATTAGAATATATTTGTAGTATAATAAAAATGAAAAGAGAATTTATCAGAATTTGTTGCATGCAGCTGAAGCTGCTCAGTGCAGTTAAATATGGTGTGGAGCCTTGAAAAAGATAAGATGTGAAAACAAATAATTGACACTAGCATAAATTTTTGTGAAATTTGAATAAGATCTGTACTTTAGTTAATAATACTGTGTCACTTGTTAATTTCCTGTTTTTCTCTTTTACAACATAGTATTTCTTCATATTCTCAAAATTGGATTAGAAGTTTCAAGCCTCATTCAAATTTTTTAAAATTCACTAAGATAATAAATTTTCTGGACTTTTAGCAGTAATACTAGATGACAAAATACATGGAAATATATCAAAGTTTTGAGTGAATATAAATTAGAAATCTAAGATTCTACTCATACTAAGTGAAAAAAGTGGAATTAAAATGTCATAACGTTTTTAGCTAGGCAACAGTTCATACATTTTCTAAAATATGTTATACATACTATATATGTGTGTGTGTGTGTATAGAAAAACTTTTCTACTACGTTTGATAAAGTCTCAGTGAGTTTTAACAGACGTATACAGTTGTCTAACTACCAAAATGACTTAGAACATTACTGTCACCTATAATTTTCTCTGTGCACCTTTGTAGTCAATGCTAATCCTATTATTGGCCTGGGAACCCCGATTTATTTTCAGAAACTGTAGTTTTGCCTTTTGTAGAACTCAGTTTAAAAGGAATAAGAAAGTAGGTAGTCATTTGTGTCTGGGTTCTCTTCCACAGCATAATGATTTAAAAATTCATCTACATTGTTGCATATATCATGTTTATTCCTTTTTATTATTGAATACTATTCTGTCATATTCACATAACACAATTTGTTTATCCAGTCAAACAATAGACATTGGGATTGTTTCTAATATTTTACCTAATACAAATAAAACTTCCTTGTATATTCCAGTACAAGCCTTGTATAGACAAATGTTTTAACTTCTCTTGGACAAACACCTAGGAGTGGGGTGTCTAGGTTGTATAAAACTGAATGTTAAATGTTATAAGACATTGTCAAACTACTTTCTAAAGTTGCTGTACCTTTTTACTTTCCCACCAGAAATGTGTAAGCATTATAATGCTTCATGATTTATACTAATACTTGATTGATAATCATCAATCTTTAAAATTTTAAAATGGTGTTTCCTGGGTGTTTAATGGTATCACACTGAGACTTTAATTTGCACTTGTCTAATGACTATAGTTATTCAGTTTCTTTTTCTGTATTTCTCCATCATTTGTGTATCTTCTATGGTGAAATGCCTATCCAAATCATTTACTCTTTTTTTAGAAAACTTGAGTTGGTTTTTACAGTTATGTCCTGGTTACAAATCCTTTAGTATTTATTTTATAAATATAATAAGCATGGCTTACTTATTTTAAAAGTTTCTAAAGTGTCTTTTGAAGAGCAAAAAATTTAAATTTTGAAGAAGTTCACGTGTATTGATTTTTTTCCTTTGACAATGCCTGCTTTTCATCCTGAAATTTAATTTGTCTAATATTAATATAATCACTTGAACTTTTAAAAAAATTACTGTTCATGTGAAAAGTTTTTTTCACCCTTTCATTATTAACTTGTTTTCGTGTTTTACATTTAAAGTGGGTTTCTTTTTGAAAGCATATATTAGGCTCTTGCTTTTTATGCAATCTTTCCATCTGCCTTTTAATTGGATTGTGTACATAATTTACATTAAATACAATTTCTACAAATGAACACCTAACTTACTATCTTGATATTTGTTTTTCCATTTATCTGTATTTTTTGTCCTTTTCTTTTCCCTTTTTGCATTAGCATTCAATTTTTATTTCTACATTTGTTTTAAAATCTATACCATTTTATTTTGTTGCATTTTTATATTTTATAATCTATATGTTTAGATTATTACAGTCTATGTCAAGTAACATTATACCTGTTCACCTACAATGTAAGTTCCGTAGAGCTCCATTTCTTTTCTTATCCTTTGTGCTACTGTTTGATGCATGTCACTTCTACATAAGAAATTGATGTCTACATATATTATTATTTCTTCTTTGACTAGTCAGTTGTCATTTTAAAAGTTTAAAAATGAGATACATGCCTTTTCCTGTATACTGATGAATTCGCCAGTCCTGTCATTCTTCAGGTTTCTATCTGACATCATTTTCCGTTTGCATTAAGAACTTTATTGTAGTGTAGGTCTGCTGGTAGGTAGTTCTTTTTCATTTAAGTTAAGCTCTTGTTTAAGTAAGAGTCTTTATGTTTATTTTTGAAAGGTATTTTGCTCCATTAAAAAATTCCAAGTTGATGTCTCTCTTTTCCATAACTAACTTTAACTGTGCTTTTGCCCTCTTACTTGCCTTGCTTCTCAAAAGAAATCTGCTACCGTTTTCCAGCTTGTTCTCCTGTGCGCAGTGGTGTGCTGGGGCCAGCTTATACCGCCTTGTGAGAGCTGATTGTAAGCGTCAGTTCCAACCTCAGCATTCAGGAACGTCAGACTGACAGACTGAAATAGGCCAAATGGGAGTATTTACACTATAGAATCCGCAAATACTACAAGCCGTGCTTTCTTCCCCAGATAGCATGTTGTTAAACATTTGGCAGCAACCCATTATCTTTCATAATTTATCTCTTTCTCAAGTTGCTTTTAAGATTTTACTCTTACCTCTGGTATTTAACAATTTTATTATGATGGGGCCTTCTGTGGCTTTTAAATTTTCTCTTACTTCAAGTTTGCTGGTATTCATCAGATGTAGAGGCTTTTTTTCAGACATTTTATATATATTTTCTGTTCCTTTCTATTCTTCAGGGACTCTAACTACAAGTATGTTAGATTATTTGATATTATCCACAAATTACTGATGGCCTGTTCACTTTTTCCTCCATATTTTTTCTCTCTTTTCTTTATTTTGAATAGTTACTATTGCTTCTTTCAAGTTCACTCGTCTATTTTATTTGAATGATTTATTCTAATGCCATTTCCTAGATGAGATTGTTATTTTATCTCTGGAAGTTCAATATGCATCTTTTATATCATATCATCCACTTCTCTTTTCATCATGTTCATATTTTTCTCTACTTTGGTGAACTATGGGAAATATAATTTATAATAGCCATTTAAATGAACTTTAATGCTAATTGTACCATCTCTGTTATTTCTGGTTCTGGTTCTATTGATATTTCTCTTAGGTCATGAGTCATGTGTTCCTTTTTCTCCACGTACCTAGTAATGTTTTTATTGGATAATGGTCATTATAAATTGTATGCTCTTAGTTCCTAAATTCTGTTATATTCTTTTAAATTGTGTTAGAGTTTATTCCAGCATAAAGTTATGTTACTTGAAATCAATTGGATTATTTGAAGCTTTACTTTCAACTTTGTTAGGATGGGTACAGAGCAGCTTTTAATCTAGTGCTAATTTAGCCCCACTACTAAGGAGATATCTTAGAACTTTATTTAAAGCTCTTTGTATTACAAGGCATTTCCACTCTGATAAAATATGGTCCATTTCTAGCCCTGTGTCAACTCTGCCTATCACTTCTCAGAGGTTATTTCCCTGGGTGTTGGGTAGTTTCCTCTCATACATGAGCAGATCAGTAGTTAGCCAAAGATGTTCCAGAACTCTCTCTGAGCACATCCCTTCTCCTTGCATCACAGATGGCATATTCTAGTTGTCTTGGCCTCCTGAAACTCCAGTCTTTCTTTCTTACACTTAGTGGAACTCTGAACTAGAAACTGACTCCAGGCAGTCAACTGGAGTGCTGGGGCTCCTGAAACTTTCCCCCTTTATACTTTAGGAATCAGAGGCTTTCACTGCCTATTGTCCAGTTGTGTGGTTGTCAATGCCATCCCTTGTATACCATTATAATTGGAATCAGAAGTTGAAGATTGTTTTTTTAATTTAGCTATAAATATTGTGAAGAAAATAAACTTGATTGTATGTTTATATTTGATTGTAGACTGTAAACAATCTCTTAAAGTTTGGTCCCTATTGAAAACACTAACGCATGCGGTGTTCAGTCCTTACCTGCTTGTTCTTCAGGGTCTGTCTATGTCCCTTAATCATTTAATAAATACTCTTCAGTGTATGGAGAATGCCCAGGGCAGTTGCCAATGATTTTGAGCAGTATAGTATTTACCCATAATATGTTTTCTAAAGGATATTGTGAACACTATCTATAAAGCAGACCTGAAGCTTGGGATTTCTTTTTCTGTTTAAACTCTAAACTTTCATCTTACCATCCTACTTATTCTTCTTTCATACACAGGAAGCATCACTTCTGCCTTTAAGAGGAAAAAAGCAGAGGTGATCAGAGTGTGAATTTCTACTATCTTCGGCAAAAGGGCTATAAACTATGGAAGAATCTATTTCCAGTTATGATTGTAAAATTGGAAAGCAGTGGAAAAGATATATTGTCAAACAGACACATTCTGATTTCTTACCTTGGAAAGAACACAGAAAGCATCATGAGTCACATAAAGGAAGGAGAGTGCACTGGCATGACTGGCCATGGCAAGAAAATCTATCAAATCTTTGGAAGTAATAATTTATTTTTGGAGGTAGTAAGTCAAGTTCTCTGTCCTTGGGCACTTTGTAGAAAGTGGAAGTGGGTAATGTAAAATATAGCTCTTTCTTCTATAATATACCTTCATGCTTCTCTTTATTAGCCTAACAAATCTGCTCTGTCTCTTGGCTCTTTTGCTTTTTAGCCATCTCACTATTTTCCATCCTTAGGAATGCTTTTTTTGTTTTTTCCTTCCCAGACAGAGTTTGTCTACCTCACTAAAATTAGTGTGGAGACCATATCTCTTCTAGAAGCCTTCCTAGATGCCTACTTGGCTCTAGTTCCCCTGACTTCAAGTTTCTTTTTGATAATAATGGATTGAAAAACTTATGTATGGAGCGTCTCTGGTGACTCAGTGGTAAAGAACCTGCCTGCCAGTGCAGGAGACACAGGTTTGATCCCTGCGTTGGGAAGATCCCCTGGAGAAGGGCACAGCAACTCACTCCAGTATTTTTGCCTGGGAAATCCCATGAACAGAGGAGTCTGGTGGGCTACAGTCCATGGGATCACAGAGAGTCAGATACGATTTAGCAACTAAACAACAAAACACTGTGTAACAGGTCTTCTGCTAAACTCTTGATGTACAGTTGGAAACTACAGGATTTACATCTAGTGGGTTAGGAGAACAGAATACAAAACAACAACAGAAAAACACAATTGCAAATTGTGATAAATTTCTGATAGAGGTAATGTTGTGGGTGAGGAGTGGACTTAAAACTGTTCTGAGAGGTAGAACTTCAACTGATATCTGAACAGTGAGTAGGTACTAGGTAGAATAGTGGTCTTTTCCCTCCCGGGTGAAAGAACAGATACAAAACCCACAGCCTTCTCTTTAGTTAAAAGGCTCAAAGCCTCTTAAGAGAGGTGGGAGATGGAATTGGAGATATAGACAGGTGTCCTATCAGGGCCAGCAGTGGAGGCCATGGGGAAGGTTTTGATTTCAGTCTGAATGCAGACATCTTAGTGCAGATGACTGAAGAGAGGAGATGGTCAGCATCTTAAGAAGATGGCTGGGTGAATTGAGGATGGGTGCTGGGGAAGGATAAGTCTCAAAGTATTGGGGAGGTTTCATCCATAGGTTAGGCCAAGGATGACCATTTCTGGAACCAAAATGATGGCAGACATATTCAGGAAATTGTCCTTCTCCTCTATTCCTAAAACTCTATTTATTTTACCTTTTCTGTCAACTTTGTTCTCTCCTCACAACTTTGCCCTGTAAATGGGTATCAATACTCCTCTTTTCTTTATCTGGGACATGATAGAAGCGGGAAGGGAAAGGATCACTGTAGTGTTAAGAAAACCACATAAAGTTGGATATTAGACGTCACAGTTCTTAGAGGCTTTTGATTTAGTCATGAGGGCTCCCTTGCTGATGTCCTTCCCCTGAGATGCCACCTGCTGACATTTTCAGGTGGCCCTCATCTCAATGGCCCCCATCCTAGACTAGCCTCTGTCAGCTGCCTCTGATGAATACTAAAAATCACCCATTATTGAAATTACTTAAACTAAATCTCTATCTACTGCAGAGATAAATTCAGAGATCACCTAAAACAAACAAGCTAGCTATTTCAGTCATTTTAAAAAGCATTTTCCCACTAATATTACATAAAGTAGAAACAGATAATGCCTATCTAGAAGAATTGTTGTGAGGATTAAAAGTTATGTGAGTAACAGTAACTTGAGGAGGAGGATGGGGTTTAAAGTAGAGCTGCTGTTTCTGCCAGCTATGGAATTGTAGAGTCTGGGGTTGTGGATTCAGAGGAGGCTCTGACATGCCTTGTGCAGTTGTCTTTTTCAATAGAGATGCCTTTGTAGTTGCAAGCACCCCTTCCTTGGTGAATCAGCTGGTAAAGAATCCACCTAAGATGCAGGAGACCTGGGTTCAATCCCAGGATTGGGAAGATCCCCTGGAGAAAGGAAAGGCTACCCACTCCAGTATTCTGGCCTGGAGAATTCCATGGCCTGTATAGTCCACGGGGTCACAAAGAATCAGACACAACTGAGCAACATTCACTGTCACTTTCATAAATGACCATGTAGATTTCTGACTTGAACTGGAATGGAAAAGTGCATGAGTGGCTAGTTCTGCCATTTTTCCGATTAAGGACCCTAAGCCAATCTATCCATTAAGAAGGGCACTGTGACAGGATGCACAGCTCATTCTACTCTGATGCTTACAAGATAACACATTCTCTTGCTGTGAAGCTACTGAGCTGTTTATAATACCCGGAAAATGTATTGCTTTTTAAAAAATTACTTTCTGACTTTGCTTATCTATTTCTTCTGCCTAGACTGCCCTTCCCATATAGGAGAGACACCTACAGTTCTGCTCAGCTCAGCTCAAGTTGAGCCTTCTCCTTCCTGACTCTCCATTTTTTGTCTTATCTGTTGCCCCACGTTGAGCTATTTCTCCTATATTCTGAGTGTGCCTTATGGATATTCCCATTATAGAACTTTTTCACTTTAACTGTAATCGCCTGCTTTGTATTCCTGCTCATTTATCAACTCTTCAGAGGTAGTCTTTCCATTTTTGAATCCTCAGCACTTCAGGGAATGTTTGACATTCATTGGCCACTTAAGAATTACTGAATGAATTAAGGAAATAAATATGCAGTTGTAACTGGAATTTCTATATCACCTTGGACCAATGAAGGTTAAGTTCATAAGGCTTTTATGAGAGGACCCTAGATAATCTGGTGTTTCTCGTCTGTCCCTATCCCCACCTTCTTTCTGATCTCCTCTGCTCCTGACTCACTCTGCTCACTGTCGTCTTTGCTTTTCCTCTGACAAACCAGACATGCTCCTGCCTTTAGGCCTTTGTGAAGGCTGCTCTCCGCCAGGAAGGTGCTTTGCTCAGATATCTCAACAGCTTGTTTGCCACTTCCTTCAGGTCTCTGGACATGTGTCACCTTCTCGTTGATGGCAGTCCCCTTCTCCTCCCTGCACTGTGACCCTCTTGCCCTGTTTTATTTTATTATTCTTTTCATGGAATGAATTGTCTTTTAATACCACATGCATGCTTAATTGCTCAGCCGTGTCTGACTCTTTAGTGACCCAATGGACTGTGGCCTTCCAGACTCCTCTGTCCATGGGATTTTTTCAGGCAAGAATACTGGAGTGGGTTGCCATTTTCTCCTCCAGGGGATCTTCCCAATCCGGGGATTGAATCCACATTTCCTGTGTCTTCTACATTGAGGCAGATTCTTTACCCTCTGAGCTATGGAGGGAAGCTTCTTAATCCTGGCATTGAAGGCAAAAGGAGAAGGGGGTGGCAGAGGATGAGATCGTTAGATAGCATCACCTGTTCAATGGTCATGAATCTGAGCAAACTCTAGGAGATAGTGGAGAACAGGGGAGCCTGGCAGACTATAGTCCATGGGGTTGCAAAGAGTTGGACACGACTTAGTGAGTGAACAATGAATAACAATAAGAATATACTTCTGTCTCTCTTCTTGCTAGAATGTAACATCACTAGGGATGGTTGTCTGCTTTCTCCGTTGATATATTTCATTGATGTATCCCTAACAGCATTGAATAGAACAGTGTTTAGTGCATTGGAGACACTCCATGAATATTTGTTGACTAATGAATGTATTAATATTCAAATATACTCCTTAAGGGATTTCCTGTTAAACCACTGTCTTATATTAATAATGTCTTAGTCTGCTCAGGCTGATATCATAAAATGTCATGGATTGGTGGCTTATAAACAACAGAAATTTCTTTTTCACAGTCCTGGAGGCTGGCAAGTTCAAGATTGTGGGTCGAGTCAATTTGGTGTTTGGTGAGGGCTCACTTTCTAGATAGTTCTTTTCACTGTGTTCTTGCATGGTGGAAGGGGGTCAGACAGCTCTGCAGGGTCTCTTTTACAAGAGCATTTATATCACTCATAAGGACTTTGCCCCATATCTAACCACCTCCCCTACACCTCACCTCCTAATTCTGTCACCTTTGGGAGTTAAGATTTCAACACAGGAATTTTTCAAGGACACAAACATCCAGATTAGAGCAGATATCATAGTGTATATTAGTTCATTTGCTTTTCCAGTAAACATCTAGGACCAGAGGAAATGAGATAAGGGCAGTACATTTCAATGGAATGAGAAAAAGGCAGGTTTGGATATAGTCTTGGGAAGGGATCAGCCCAGGAAAGGGTGCACCTGTGGCAATCCTTGAGTGGACCATGGATAGCCGCAAAATATGGCAGTGGTGAAGTAGGAAGAAAACGTGGTACTGTGTCAGGAGAGTGTAATCTCCTCGGTTCTGTCTCATCACAACAAAGATTTGAAGCGACGGATGTTAAAGCCCTTGGCACGTCAGAGCTCTCAGACAGTGTTATAGCTCCCTCAGTTTTATTTAGAAAATAAAGGAAAATACATCCTCGAGGCATGAGGGCATGCCGACCCAAAAGATGCAAAGGGGAGAGAGAGAGAGAGGGAAAGACAGAGCTCGTGCATGTGTGCATGTGCACGGGAGAAAGAGACATCTGACCCTCTGGCTCCTCTTTTTATATGTTTTTTCCTCCCCCCGGGCCTGCCCTATGTAAATTGGGCTAGCCAGGGGTGCTGTTTGTTCTACCTGAGGTCCTCACTCTGGTCCTCGGAACTTCCTTTGTTCTATTTTTGAGGTCTTTTCCCTTCCTTGTCTTTTAGCCACTGACATTCTAGATTCCTGTTTCCTATTCTAACTACCTAACAGTACTAAAAGTAGGATTTCTAGAATCTGCAAAAACAAAAACATAACCACTTGTTTTTCCCCACAAGTTTGCTTAGAGTAAATCTTACATAAAATAATTTCTCTCATCATAGTTTTCTTCTGAATAGATTAGCTGCATTTTTGGCATTGTTTTCTTGAACAGAGACCAATGATAACCCCAAATAGAAAAACCCGACTGAGCAGCTTGATGAACTTACAGAGTGCTATAAACCTTTTGTTCCAGATCAAATGGATTCCACAGAGTAAGGTGGGTCTTAGGTAACAGAAAACAGAACTGTGTTTTTGACCAAACTCTAAGTTATTCGGAGTTGAGATGAAGTAACTAATTTATAAAACATAATAATGTAAAACATTATAAAACATCTAATCCATCTATTTTGTAAAAGAGGAAATATGATTACAACATATTTGGTGTGTGCATGTGTGTGTGTGTGCATTGCTTCACCAATATGCTGACATGGAGAATTAAAATTGCCTTAGTATATCAACACTTACCCTTGTTCTTGAGCCAATTTTTGTCATTCTTTGTAAGAACTGAGCAAAGATTTACTATTTAACATTCAGGAGTCTTTCCTTGTCACCTATAGTATTTCAAGCATGTGACACAGAAAACCATATTTGAGATATGAAATTGACTACTATTCATATCTTAGATAAATGAAAGGAAATAGATCAAAATGCATTTCCATAAGCTGCACCATGTGTTGATCTATGATGTTTTGACTTCCAAAAGAAAATTATATCTTTTTCCTGCAGGTTTGAGGACTCTATTCATGCCGCAGGTTTCAGAGGCATGATACAGTGCATCTCCCTTGGATTAACTTTGCTAATATGTCTTATTCAAGACTAAACAACAATAATGCCATATGTATTTCATCACCATTACAGAGGTAAAGATTAGTACGATAATATTAAAGAAGAAAGCACTGTATCTTAGAATGCTGAAAGCTCTTATTTATTTTCTCTCTTGTCATAAAAAGCACCTTGGGGAAATTTATATTTATACCTCAGGTCATACACTGAAGACATAATAAAGACATGAGGAAACATTTTCCTCTGAGGTGTAGTGCTAAACATTTAGACAGGTACATCTAATATATTTCCTTTTCTCTTGTCTTAAATATTGGTTGCAGAGACCACATTTGTTAAGTGCATGCAGAATCACTTAGAAAATAAATCTAGGACCACAGTTTTCTCACCCTGTGGAAGAGCTAGACCAGAGTTTGGGAGTTCTTTTATTCCTAGTTGGGGTTTATATTCATGTTGTTGGTCGCCATTAAGATGTCTGTAGTCTACTTTATAATACTTCAGTAAACAGTATGATGTAAATGTGCATTAGTTAGCTTTAATCTCCACCAGAGGGGCAGTCAGTTGCCTTAATTCAGTATTCACACTCCAGAGGTGGTCTTCTAACATTTAATTAGCAAGGCCACATTCCAGAGGCGTTATGACAAGTGCTTTAGCTTTCTTTATCCCTAGCACTGAAGATTAGTCAATTAGCACATTAGCAATGGGTTTTCATTGGCAGAATTAATAGCTTGATAATTAGCATAATGGTTGATATAAATAAATTATGGGGGTGAAATAATAGTTTAAAATAATAGATTGGCTTAAATATTTTAGAAGTATTTCTCACCTTGCCCCAATAGGATATAAAATTGTAGTGAGCTGTCTATTCTTCATCTTTAAGGAAGGCACCTGAGTCTTACTGCCTAAATGGCCCGGTGTGCTGTCATGGCTTTGGAGGGTTCTGACTGCCTGAGTCTCATTATCAGGTTAACTGAATTCTGCCTCTAGAATATGTTCATGCCCCCTCCATCCAAGAGAAGTTTTTGTACACTGTATGGTTAAAGTACTTACAAAATCAGAGAGCTGCAATTTTATTAAACTTACAGTACAGGTTTTAAGATCATGATAAGTGTATGCCACTCTATGGAAATATTTGCTTTCTTTATGGTCTGGCTGTGAGCATAAGAGAGATGTCTCAGTCACCCATCCTTCCACTTGCAAATTTATCTGTTCACACATATATTGTTGACTTCGAAAATAGTCACAACCTAGAAGTTGAGAGTTATGTTTTATTTGGTGGGAAGTTTTAGGACTTCAAGCCCCATAGACAGCATCTCAAGTAACCCTGAGAAAATTGTTATGAGGAGGTGGAAGGAGGAGTCAGTTTATGTAGAAGTTTGCAACAAGGAGCAGGTAGTCTGAATATCAAAAGATTATTGTTAATTAAGGAAAACCAGATAGCTCCAGTGAGGAATTTAGGGCTTTTCTATGTATGGGAAGATGCAAGAGTTTGGGCTTACTGAAATCATTCCTTTCATATGCATCTCAGTTATCTGGGGCCAGTATCCTACATTTTTAAAATCCCTCCCTGACTCCCCGGATGACTCAAACAGTAAAGAATCTGCCTGCAATGTAGGAGGCACAGGAGACTTGTTTGATCCCTGGGTTGGGAAGATCCCCTGGAGTAGGAAATGGCAACCCACCTCAGTATTCTTGCCTGGAAAATCCCGTGGACAGAGGAGCCAGGTGGGCTACAGTCCATGGGGTCTCAAAGAGTCAGACAGGACTGGGCAAGCACACGTGCACATCCCCCCACCCCCAACCCCCCCAACCCCCAGCTCCTCAGTGCCCACCAAGGTGAGGGCTCACAGCTGCTGGATAACAGGCATTGTTCTTTCTGGATGCCCTCCAGGCTCAGAAATTCATATTGTGAGGGGTGGAATCACAGATGGCTGTGACATCCCTATTTATAGATATGAGATAAATGTTCCATTTCTCAATATTCATTTAATACTTCAACAAACAAATAACAAACATTAGACATCTACTATGTACCAGGCATTGTATTTTTTCTAGGGGATATAAGCATGGAAAAGATGAAGCCCTCATGAAGAGTTTATGATTACTCAATAATACACAAACACATGGATATTTATGAATAAGTACCGAGTGTTATCTATGCAGCATTATAGCAGGCATGGTACTCAAAGGGCTCAGGGACTTCTGGGGAAAGTGACAGTTAGGCTGATCATACTGGAGCAGGTGGATTTGGTTTGTTAGGGGAATGGGAATAAAATAGGTGAAAAAAAATAACCATGAGCCAAGGATTGGAGAGGAGGACAGCATGGTATGCACGGGCTGTAGAGATGGATCAGGACCTGGTCATGGAGGCTTGTGAACACGCGCTGGTAAGCAGCCTGCCCTTATCTCTGAACTGTCTGGAGCCATTTGAGGGCTTTAAGCTGTGGAGTCACAATTAAATTCATCTTAGTTAGATATTTGACAGCTGTGTGAAGGGAGACTCATAGACACTGATTTAAGAAGCTGTTGTAATGATAGAGGCAAGAAATTATAGCAGGGATTAATAGGAGGGGATGGATCTGAGACATGTTTAAAAAATAAAATTCATGGTGAAGGAATGAGAAGAGTTGTTGAGGATAATCAGTTTAGTTCAGGTTGGTCGCTAAGCTCTGTCTGACTCTTTGAGACCCCATGGACTGCAGCACGCCAGGCTTCCCTGTCCATCACCAACTCCCGGAGTCCACCCAAACCCATGTCCGTTGAGTCGGTGATGCCTTCCAATCATTTCATCCTCTGTCGTCTCCTTATTCTCCTGCTTTCAATCTTTCCCAGCATCAGGGTCTTTTCCAATGAGTCGGTTCTTCACATCAGGTGGCCAAAGTATTGGAGTTTCAGCTTCAGCATCAGTCCTTCCAGTGAAAATTCAGAATTGATTTCCTTTAGGAATGACTGGTTGGATCCCCTTGCAGTCCAAGGGATTCTCAAGAGGCTTTTTCTAATACCACAGTTCAAAAGCATTAGTTCTGCGGTGCTCAGCTTTCTTTATGGTCCAATTAATTTCTCATGTTAGTATCTAACATTAGAGCATGTTATGGCATCATTTCATAATAAAGAAATTTATATGTGTAACTGTGCATATAACACAGTAAAAATGACAGAATAAAGGTGGTGGGGAATTATTGTAAAGATAAAATGAAGTTTTACAGATGCAGGCACTGAATTGTTGCTATACCTCTGGGAACCAGCTCGAAGGAACCATTGAGAATTGATGTCCCAATTTCTCTGCCTCTCAAGGTCTGCATGGTTTCTCTTATTTCTGGTTTCTGTGCTGCTTCCTGTCTCCACCACCCCTCTTAATCTGCTTATATGACACATAAATGTCAGTGATAACTACCATGATCACCATCAGTCTCCCTGAATGTTAACTCAAATTTTTGAGACAAATTGTGAATGAAATTGACTTCTAGCTAGTCAGGAACTGGCTTCCTACTCTGCTGTGGCCAGGAGCATGAGGTCATGTGGTAAAACAAGGCCTCTGATTCTGTCTCATGGCCTGGGGCTATGGGCAGGGGAAGTTTCTAGAAGGCATGTTTCCAAATGATGCAGGCAATGAACGTCCTGTATATGTAATCAGTGTATATCTGGATGTTGGTATTCCTATGAATGACTTTTATTCTTTTTGCTTTTAAAATCTTTTCTAAATCATCTGAAATAAAAGCATATTATTTTTTCTAATAAAATTTTATCAAAAGAAAATTAGTGGGAGGATATAGGAGAAAGTGCAGAGAAGGAAAAGAAGGTTGGGGGTGAAGATGGGTTAGAAATAATCAGTGTCAAGTATGTTTGATAAAATTTGTGAATACTGGATTGAGGATCCCAGGTGATTAGGTTTTGGGGCTGATGAAGTTGTATTGGAATTTCTAAAAAGTGACCTGGGGTTTGCTTAGGGTGAGGACTTGCAGGATTTTAGAGGAGGGCCCTCTCCTTATATTTTACTAAGAAAGATTATTTGTCTCATGAAGATTGCTGAAGTCAACTAAAACTAGTAAAACAAAGTCTTGCACATATACATACATTCTCATTTTAAAACACTTTATTTTATATCATTCTCAATCAGATGTTTTCAAAATCAAATGTTTGTTTCTGCAAAATAAGAAAATAGACTTAAAAATCTGAGTATTTTTTATTTATTTATTTATTTTTGGAGTATTTTTTAAAATCAGGATCTGTGATGATGCATCATTTGGGGTCAGATTTTTTTTGATGAGAGTTGCATCATTGGTTCACTTATTTCTGCTGTGGTGACTACGCAGATTTAGCTGTGATGTTCCTGTGTGGGAAACATCACTCAGGTGAGGAACATTTGTAAGAAGTAAAGTGAGAATGATCTAATCAGTTAAGCAGAGTAACTGCAGGATCATACCTTCCTGAGAATTTGAAAAGGAATGCTAGCATCCTGAGTGGTTGGAAAGAGATGCCTTTGGAACCATAACGAATGCTCGAATACTATTTAACATGTTGCAAAGTATTTTAAAACCAGGATTAAATTTTTTTTTATATTATCTTGTATATCATCAGCTAAAGGAAGGATACAAGAATACAAGGAAGAATGCAAGAATAAATGCACATGTCAAATACTATGTAATATTTTTGGATTGGCAATGTAAAGTATTTATGTATGAAATTCTTCTCCTTTGGGGTGAATACTCACACATAATTCCTGTGCAACAAAATTTTATTGATTGTCCTGGGTGATCAGATCTCTATCTACCTTTGTCCTATTTCTTGGATATTTATTTATTCCAATTAAGTCTATTAGTCTTCTGCTTCATTATCAATTCACCATCAAGAAGCATGTATTAAACATCTTTTAAACACATGGTTTGTATTGGGTTGGTTAATAAGATGGTACAGAAAAACCCAAATGAACTTTTAGGCCAACCCAGAGCTTGGTACTCAGTATGCAAAGCACATCTTTTATTTCTTAGACATATGAACCTAGCAAGGTAAATAATATAAGGATTGTTGTTGTTATTTATTCACCAAGTTGTGTCTGACTCTTTTGTGACCCCATGGGCTGTAACCCACCAGGCTTCTCAGTTGATGGTATTTCCCAGGCAAGAGTATTGGAGTGGGTAGCCAGCCATTCCCTTCTTCAGGGGATCTTCCCAAACCAGGGACCCAGCCCAGGTACCCTGCTTGGCAGGTAGAGATTCTTTACCACTGAGCGACCTGGGAAGCCCAAATATAAGAATACCCACACTACAATGTGAAATTGCTAAATGAAGGCACATTTCTGGTAGTAAAAGGAGTACAGAGGAGGGAGCAACTGATTTATCTTGGAAAACAAAGGAATCATTACAGTCTTCTCTATTGGCTCTTACATGGGTGTGTGTGCTCAGTCACTCACTGAGTTGTGTCCAACGCTTTGTGACTCTATGAACAGTACCCTGCCAGGCTTCTCTGTCAATGGGGTTTCCCAGGCAAGAATACTGGAGTGGGTTGCCGTTTCCTCCTCCAGGGGATCTTCCCAATCCAGGGGTCAAACCTGTGTCTCTTTTGCCTCCTGCATTGAAAGGTGGGTTCTTTACCACTAGCGCCACCTGGGAAGCTCTTACATAAGGTAATTGTATTTCCTGATTTGCCTGTTGTTAGTCATTTATGCTTGCTTTCCCAGGGTGAATATTAATAGCTCCCTCTTTCACAATCAAAAGTACCCTGATATGCAGGACACATTTATTAGGTCATCCTACTCTTAAAGACTGAAACTAAAAATATTATCTGCATTCAGGTTACCAAGACCCATGTATCCCTAGGTAAGTGATCTGACTTGTTGCCCACAGGTTTTGGGAATCCTGGGTGTCAGTAGGAAGTTGTATTAGAAAGATGGCTCTGCTGGCAATGTGGAGAATGCAGTGGAGGAGAAAGCTTGAAAAAAAAGTAGTTTAGGTGGTTATTGCAATTGTCTATATATCAGTAAATTAGATCCTGAAATAAACAGTGATCTGGGGATAGAAAAGAAGAAATCAGAAAAAAACAAACTCAAGATAAACACTCTGTTTGTTGTAATATTACACTAATGTATGCAGTTTACTGTGATTTTGAATGAATCCTTTTGCTTTCCTAAATTACAATTAATGTTATATGCAACCGTCACTTTTGAATTCTTATAACTATCAGAGACAATTTTTGAAATAGCTGACAGTAAACTTTGCAGGTTTCTTTTGTGGAAGACTGATTTCAACTCAATACAAGTTTTAAAAATTATATATAGAAGCTTTATGATTTTTAACTCTCAGGATAAACCAGTGGTTTATAAGAGAATGACCCAAATATTTTAAAATGTTTAATTTATATCTTAAAGTTTGAAGATTTATCAGCTTATTCATTTTCCTTCCCACATACTTGTATGTAAAGGTCTCACCATTTACCACTCAACAGTATTCATTGGCAGTGAGTAGGCAGCTGTTCAACACATTTATGGGCGTCATAAATCCAGCTGTTTTCATTTTCCATTACCCAGGTTCCTATAGTAACCAGTGACATGCAGGGCTAACTTAACGATTCACACGGCACTAAAACTGCTTCTGCTTTTACTCAGATGAGTTTCAATTGCTTAATACACCCTAATTTCCTACCTTTCACATCTTTTCTTTCCATGTCTATCCTGTTCCAATCCATCCTCCAACATATTTCTTAGCTTGAAAATGTAGCAATCAGTTTTTCTCAAAGCAATCACTGGATTCAAATATAGTGTTGACATTCAGCAAGCAGATGAGTACATTTTAGAAACTTTGGCTTCTAATGGGTTAACCAGAGGAAATTCTCATAACTGGAGTGATACCTTAGGGTTTTAACTTTTTGGTCACAGAAAATTTAACTGAGCTCTGTGGTGAACCAGATATTCATATAACATATTTGAAAACTTCCTTATTTACTTCGGAATATGATTTGAACTTCCTTAGGCATGATCTGTTACTGTTTCATAAAAATAGAGAAATGTCTTTTCCATTTGTCGAATTTGAGCATCAAGGGTATAATACAACCATTATATATGCCAGTACAAAAATCACTAGACTAGGTGATCTTTCGCTTTTACCACCTTCTTAAAAATTTTTGGCCTACGCTCTCTAACCTACGTTGTGGGAGTGACAGTCAATAAAACGACAGAATCTTTTTATTTTGATCTGGTGAAATAGGTGAAAGACAGGCATGGTTTGAATGTGGACTTTGCCACTTAAAACCCCTTGTGAACAGAGTAAGTGAAAACCTTACTGTACTCTGTACTCTAAAGGAGACAAAACAAACCCATAGTTTGTAAGGTCCTACATTACCTGGCTTTTCCTGGCTTCTCACACCTAGTCTGATGGTAACCCCCCCCGCCCCAGAACTCCCTTGCTTATTCCATGCACCTCAGTGAAGCCTGTTTCTTGTACATGCTAAGTTAATTCAGCTGGCTTTGCTTTTGACCGCCCCACTGTCCAAAAACTTTCTTTCGGGTCCTCCAAGCTGGGTTCTTTCTCATCACTTATATCTGTTCTCAAACAGTTTCTTTTAAGAGAGATTTTTTTCTAAATTAGCTTCTCATGTCCTCCACAGCTTAAGCCTGCTTTTTTTCTTATAATACTCATCACTAGCCAAAATTGTCTCGTTAACTTGTGTCTTGTGTGCTTCTTCCCATGAAATTTTTCTTGAAGGGAAGGACCTTCATTGCTTTCTTTACAGCTGTATCTCCAATGCTCAACCAACACCTGACAAATGGTAGGGGCTCACCGAATGTTTACTGAATGAATGAATGAATGAATATATATTGGGTTTTACAGGGATATTATAATTGAAGTGCAAAGATAGAGAAAAACAACAGAATGGGAAAGACTAGATTTCTTCAAGAAAATTAGAGATACCAAGGGAACATTTCATGCAAAGATTGGCACAATAAAGGACAGAAATGGTATGGACCTAGTAGAAACAGAATATATTAAGAAGAGGTGGCAAGAATACACAGAAGAACTGTATAAAAAAGATCTTCATGACCCAGATGATCACGATGGTGTGATCACTCACCTAGAGCCAGACATCCTGGAATGTGGGGCCTTAGGAAGCATCATTACGAACAAAGCTAGTGGAGGTGATGGAATTCCAGTTGAGCTATTTCAAATCCTAAAAGATGATGCTGTGAAAGTGCTGTACTCTATATGCCTGCAAATCTGGAAAACTCAGCAGTGGCCACAGGACTGGAGAAGGTCAGTTTTCATTTCAATTTCAAAGAAAGGCAATGCCAAAGAATGCTCAAAATACCACTCAATTGCACTCATCTCACACGCTAGTAAAGTAATGCTCAAAATTCTCCAAGCTAGGCTTCAACAATACATGAACTGTGATTTTCCAGATGTTCAACTGGTTTTAGAAAAGGCAGAGGAACCTGAGATCAAATTGTCAACATCTGCTGGATCATCAAAAAAGCAAAAGAGTTCCAGAAAAACATGGATTTCTGCTTTATGGACTATATTAAAGCCTTTGACTGTGTGGATCACAACAAACTGTGGAAAATTCTGAAAGAGATGGGAATACCAGACCACCTGACCTGTCCTTTGAGAAATCTGTATGCAGGTCAGGAAACAACAGTGAGAACTGGATATGGAACAACAGACTGGTTCCAAGTCAGGAAAGGAGAATGTCGAGGCTGTTTATTGTCACCCTGCTTATTTAACTTATATGCAGAGTACATCATGAGAAATGATGGGCTGAATGAAGCACAAGCTGGAATCAAGATTGCCGGGAGAAATATCAATAACCTCAGTTATGCAGATGACACCACCCTTATAGCAGAAAGTGAAGAAGAACTAAAGAGCCTCTTGATGAAAGTGAAAGATGAGAGTGAAAAAGTTGGCTTAAAACTCAAAATTCAGTAAACTAAAATAGTGGCATCTGGTCCCATCACTTCATGGCAAATAAATGGCGAAACAGTGGAAACAGTGGGAGACTTAGTTTTTTGAGCTCCAAAATCACTGCAGATGGTGACTGCAGCCATGAAATTAAAAGGCACTTACTATTTGGAAGGAAAGTTATGACCAACCTAGACAGCATATTAAAAAGCAGAAACATTACTTTGCCAGCAAAGTTCCATCTAGTCAAGGCTATGGTTTTTCCAGTAGTCATGTATGGATGTGAGAATTGGAGAATAAAGAAAGCTGAGTGCTGAAGAATTGATGCTTTTGAACTGTGGTGTTGGAGAAGACTCTTGAGAGTCCCTTGGACTGCAAGGAAATCGAACCAGTCCATCCTAAAGGAAATCAGTCCTGAATATTCATTGGGAGGACTGATGTTGAAGCTGAAATTCCAATACTTTGGCCACCTGATTTGAAGAACTGACTCATTTGAAAAGACCCTGATTCTGGGAAAGACTGAAGGTGGGAGGAGTAGGGGACGACAGAGGATGAGATGGTTGGATGGCATCACCAACGTGATAGACATGAGTTTGAGTAAATTCTGGGAGCTGGTGTTGGACAGGGAGGCCTGGTGTGCTGCAGTCCATGGGATTGCAAAGAGTCTGACATGACTGAGCGACTGACCTGAAGTGAATAAGTGAAGCACTTGACTCAGGGTACATGCTTAAATGATGGCATTTATTCTTATTAAGTATACAAGTATTATTTCTTGTGAAAGTTGTCAAGTTTTTATCTAATACAGAAATTAAGTTATTCAGAAATAAATGATCTTTGTAAATAGATCCTCCACATGATAGTTTACTTGAAGTATGCCATGTTTCCTTTTTGAAACAGTATGTTTCCTTTTTGAATCCTGACTGATACATCATCTTTGTTTATCAAACAAAAGATTGCTTATTATTTTTCACATTAAGCTTTTTTTTTTTTTTGGTATGACTTTTTAGGAACCCTCCTTTCCACATCCTAGTAGGAATAACTACTCTTACCTTTGCTGTTCTCTTGTTTCTTATATATACCTATCACAGCCCTTAACAATACTTTATTGCATCTTCGTGGTAAAGTATCAGTAATCTTTATTAGATGTGCCCTTGAGGAGAGGGTTTATGTCTTATTTGTCTTGGTATTTGTAACACCAGCTATATTGCTGACTTCTTAGTGGCCACTTGATGATTAATTGTTGAATGAATCACTCTGAAAACTATCATGTACCATATGCGTTTTAGATGTTTGTATTTCTGTTATGATAGGAGTGTGTCTTTTTACTGTGATTGCCAAGACTTGAAATTCTGGTCCACAATAATGATACTAGGAATTTTATAGATTTTGCATTTACTCTGAAAAGGTGATAATTGACACAACTCAATGCTACAGTAAAGCTAAGGAGGTAGGTCAAGTTAGCTGTGTGGGTGCAAACTGTGGAACTGATATTCAGTGAGGCAGTTAACAGCAAGGAAGAAGGTAAGTAGGGAAAAGACACCACAAGGAGTCTAAGTTGACAACAATATTAAAGATTTCCATCCCAAATGAAATTCTAATAAATAACTACATACAGTTTTTAAAAACGGTGAAAAACTATTTTACAATGGACAAAAGTTTGTTTTAGAATATTGGTCTTCCTGATTCAGAGTTAGGTTCTAGTGCTTTTTAGAAGGCACAAGCTTTGTCTTTTTCCTGAAATTGGTTCCTCCTTTTTTTTTTTTCGTAATTAAGACATCAAAGGACAAATGATCATGATGGACTGTGTTTTTTAATGGTAGGTATTCAGGGTGATTACAAATTATATTTAAAATTTAAAGTATCATTAGCTATTTTAGGCAGAATTATATCTTTACATAAGCAAGCCAGCAACCATTTAAATATCCTCTAGATATGTAATTAATAACTTGATGATGCTCATGATATTAGCAGGAATATGTATTGTTCTCCATTGCTTTTGTAATGATATTAAAATAGTAAGTGGAAATTCATCTACATGGCAAAAGAATATGAAGAAAGCAGTCTATAACTTGTTTAAATGTCTCTTGAGGCAAATTCAGGTAACCCAATTTATTCATACCATGTCTTCAGTGAAAGCCTTGTTAATGGCTTTAAATCTTTCAGGTCTGGTTTACATTACTCTGTATAGATTATTTTACTGTTTCTTCCAGAACTGAAGACCACACCAAAGTCTAGTACGCATGTGATGACTTTCTTGGTTACTTCGTGAATATTTTAGAGTCAGTATTTTACATCACTCTGATTGTCAGATTGTATCTTTGAGATGTCAAAAGGCATGAGAATAAAGCTGGTTGTATACATGGACAATTACGTGGTATGTTTTCAGGGAAAAAAATAAAATTCTACAACTTAATCTGTCACCTCTTATCTTCCCCATTAGTCTAAGCTTATGTCTAAGATTTCTCATCAATTTCACTTATTTTGAATTAAAAGAACCTCTTTCAATAGCCTCTGTTTTAATATAAACATTCAAGCCCTGATGGTGAAGTCTTATTAATGAACAAGCATGGATGGACTCATAATAGTAGATTAGCTTAAAAATGAGAATGATGCCCCATACAATTCCATCCTTCTCTCTTTCCACTCCAATGCTTATACTTGGGCATTTTTTTTTCATTCCTGCAAAAATATTATTATTTTCCAAGGATGCCCTGGAGGTCACCTACATCAGGAGTGACCTCGCGTGCCTGCCAAAATGCAAACTACTGGAGCATTTATCAGGCTTACTATAACAGAATCCTAGGGCAATATTGTGAAATATGCACTGAAATATTTTTAACTTTCTAAGTAATCACTGACCTATTGTGATGGCTCTTTTTCTATATCTTGGAGTCCTTCCTCTTTTTTTTTTTTTTTTTTTTAAAAGGAACAATTTACAAACCATAACACTAACCTTTTTAGAGTTTATAATTCAGTGGTTTTTTAGCTTACTCAGAAGATTTTATGACTATCAACATTATCTGGAAGAGGTTAGAGGCAAGTACTATGGAGAACTCAGTTATGCAGGAGAGTAAAAAAGAGATGTATTAAAAGGATTAGATGTATCGTTAAGTGTTACAGATGCTTACATTAGATATTGTGTGGTTTCATCACTTTCAATAGTAACATTTAAAGTATCTCTGCAGAAATAGTGCATGGTGGGGCTGGGAGTGAGGATGAGGATAAGTATTGAAATTGAACGGATGAGTCCTTACTCCATGTAGTATTTATATGGTATATGTTTGTGGCATTTATATAGTAAAACATAAAAGAATGGTCCATGTAAAACAATACATCTGATGGTAAGTCCCTGTGACTCGCTGGCTCAGGAGCTGCTTTGGACACTTCCCTTGTTACAGTCCTTAATACAAAACTGTGAAGGAGACAGTTGTCCACATCGTCAGAGGTGAGAATGGGCCTTATTAGGCTCAGCCTCTCAAGTGCTATCCGCTTTCTCTGTAGTCAGGAGTATGATACTAGCTAATGGCCTTTTCACCAAATAAAGCTGAACAACTTTCATTAATAAGAACTTTGAAAGCAAAAGCATAATGTTTTAAGTCACAAGTGTTAAAAATGAAATTCTCCCTTTCGACCCTTAATAATACTAGTTTGTATTTTTAATAAAACTCTAAGAATGTTATTTACATATATGTATTTAAGGATTATTATTTTCTTCTTAGTATCTGCCAAATTTCATTGAGAATTCTTTTTAGTTATTTCTTTTCATGGAATTTCTCTTTTTAAAGTTGGAACAACAGATGGGTTGGATCAATATAGTCGGAAAAGTCACAGAGTGATGCCTTTAAATCATTGTCAAGTTTGGGATTTTCAAAAATTCAGTTGAAATTCTAATGGTTGTTTTTTATGGTGCAAATTAAAGTGAGGATTTTGAAAGGGTATGCATTAGATTAATTCATAAATACCCAACTTGTGTTTGAGAAAAATTGGTGCTTAGCACAGATGCATTTTTTTGTGCAATGTGTTTGTAAGGCAAGGATTTGTCAGATCTGCTTTTCATGAGTGAAAGCTACTTTCTGAGTGATAGTGTACAAAAGTGCCCAATTTGAAATAGAATAAGGCTGATTTATTAAAATCAAATTCCATATATGTAAGTGATTCTTCAATTATTTGACTAAATTAAATATTTTTTTAACCAAACTGATTTGAATATAGACAATATTTGAATACCAAAACCATGCCCATCTCTTTGGGGAATGATATATTTGGCCTTGTTATCTTAAGGAAGCTCTGAAGAATTTTTCTCCTCCCTTACTTAGTGTTTCATGTAAACAGATGACTAAGATTGCAAATTCCAGGCCAAAGTGAAGATTCTTTTTTTTCTCACCCTCCTCCAAACTTGAAATGTCCTAAGAGAAAGGTTTTAATGAAATCACCACCTCAGCCTTAGCTATTGCATCTAGCCCAACACTGGAATACTTGTTATAGGCAAGTTGAAAATTTTTAAATCATGAAAGATTTACATGAATGATGTAAGGTTTGAAATGTTTTATGGCATGTTCATTCACACTAAATCAGCCTTTGCTTTTTAGATTTTTCTTGCAAGACACTTATGCAAATCCAAAATGACAGGAATGGATTTAAAATGAGTTTCAGCATCTGAAGATTAGCAAAAGACGACAGACTCATAAAGTACCATGCTTTTTCTGAGGATGAAAACTTCCAGACATTGTAAGCTGGAGCAGACTGGAATGAGAATAGATAAACAGACTAAAGCTATTAATTTCATCTTTGTTATCGAAGCAGCTCAACCCTTTACTCTTAGGATGCCTTCACATCTGTTCCATGGTCTTTGGGAAGCAATACCATCCATGGCATATAAACGGCTCTGCTCAATGGCTTATCTTCTGTGTTTTCCTTATTGTGTTGCATTGAACTAAGCATAGAAGAGTTTTTACGTATTAGTAAAAGCTTTATGGGAAGGGACTAAATAGTTATTTGATGAATTTGGCACAGTTCTTCACAGAAGTTGACTTTTCCCGTGACAGAGTATAAAAAGGTGTGCTATGTCACTTTTTAGTCATCAAATAAATATGTGATTAGCTGTATGTCAATCCAGAGAATTTGTTTATTGCTCTCCCTTCTTAGTTTTCAGACGTCTGTTTTCATTTTCCCATGTTAACTGCCTCTATCAACAGACTCCAGGGAAGTGAAGGCCTCAAGTTTTGGTGATCAATCATTTGATTATTTGGCAGTGTGGTGAAGAATATAAAAAAGGGAACACAGAACTCTAGTAACACTAAGTGCTACAGAGAAGAATTACAGCTAAGATGGTTGTGGCAGGCACTATTTTCCAAATATGGTGGCAAGACCAGCATCCACACTCCCTGCTCTTCTGCAATGTGACCTTGACCTCTGCCATCAAGAGGTGGAGTCTAATTCCCCTTCTCCTGATTCTGGTCTGGCCACAGTGATTTTCTTGTTTCCAGTAGAATGAATCTGAAGTCATGCTGCAGGGGTTCTGTGCTGGGTCTGAAGGAGTGTGACAGCTTTTGCCTTGGACTCTTGGAACCCTGCTTCCTGCCTGCCCCCTTTTAGAAGGTTCCCCTTTTGGCCTTGGGCCCTTTGACCTGGACTAGTGAGGCTGCTCAGGGTCCCGTGCCTCAGACTGTTGTTGTAGTAGAAAATTCCAAGAAATCATTCCAAAGACCTTTTTTTTTGTGCCTGGTATTGGCTAGAGCTAGTGATGCTATCTGGACAGGATGCCTCAGGCTGGACTGAATCGTAGGCCCGCAGATCCACTTCTCTGATCCTCTCTGCTAGACCCAGGGCTGAGCAGCAGATCTGATGATTGTGCCTAGGGAGTTGTCCAGGAGCCCTGCACCTGGGCCCAGGTTCTAGGAGGGCAGCTCCTTGAGCTGTTCTCTCTTTCTGGCCTGTCATATTTATTTGGGAAGATAATTTGAGTTTATGATGTCAGAATAGTGCTGACTTGGTCGCATACTAGACTCATGATGCATCTAGGGCTCAGAGCTAGTGACGGTCCAGAGATGGTCCTGAGCTCTGACAGTTTTCAGAATGAGGGCTTGAGTTGTCACCCAGGATGTGACTGCAGTGTGGACTTCAGTCTACAGCACTGGGAGTCTTAAGCTGGGATGGATGAGTAAGGGACATTTCTTACACTAATGGAACTAACTGCTCTATTCACTTAATAGACAATTATAAGGAAGAAGCACACTCCATGTGTGCACATATGAGCACATGCATGCATACGCCCAGCACTTAGTCTATAATGAGTCCCTCTAGTAAGTATATGCTGAATTGGTTTGTTGAATTAAAAAGCCTCCAGTACTCAGATCTTCTGTATTCACAAAAATAATCAGTCAGATCAGAACAAAAATAAATTTAAGGTATAAACTTTAATTCTGGGTGGATCAATTATAGAAGCTTTGGGAGTTGTCAGGTCTGTGAGTTTTCAGTCTCAACTTCAACTGCACCAGACAGTGTTTGTCTTGCTTGGCTTTGCACCTCTGGGGATGAGCATACCATGCTCCCTTAGCAATACTATTGCATTGTTATAAGAATTCTTGCTATTAAGGAATTAATAAGAATTAACTTTTTAAAAATAAAAGGTCCGAATTAATTTTTCATTATGTTCCAGATACATTTTTTTCCCCAAGAAATGCAGATTTCAACACAGTAGTACATTTGTTACTGTTCAAAAATGCCTCCACTTGTATGGAAAATGGCTGTTACACCACCAAACATATGTATTGGCATATTCACCCGACAGTGTGTTATTCTACAAGGAAATAACTCACACAAGCATTGTTAAGTTTCTTCATATAAAATTGTTTTAAATAGGCTTAAAATTGTTGAAACCTTAATACCTTTTTTAATAAAAATATATTTCAATTATACTTTTAAAATTGGGTTAATATTTTCTACATCATTTGGATGAAGAGGTAATTCAGGTATTTAGGATTGCTTTCCTATGGTAGATATATTCTCACTACAAATATTTTTTTAATTATACAGAATTGCAAATCATATAAAATCTTTCATGCACTATAAGATACTGTCTTAAGTGTGTTTTATTAATTAACTCATATAGTTCTCACAGCAAACTTATGAGGTAAGCATATAAGTTCCAGGGGGATCATTTAATTTATATTGGGTTAATATAACTAGTAGATAGTAGATTTACCACTTGTGCCTAGGTGGACTGGCTTCAAAGTGTGAGCACTTAACCACTATGCTTTTGATGCTATGAAGTTAAATATAAATATTTCCGTTACGAGGCTAATGAGAAGACGTTTTCAGTTTGAGATGGAACAAATAATCTGAGTGTGGTGAACTAACATATGAAGTAGAGTGTGGCAAACAGTATAAATAACCATAGAGTCCATGGCTTTCCAGGCATATCCTTTCAAGGGGGATACCTACAAGTGAAACCTGATAGAGGTTAAAGATGGAATCAAATGGAGCAACTTTGAACACACATCCATTCATCCATCAATCTGTTAACTTAATAAGTATTCATGAAATGCTTTATCACATAATATCTGTAAGTTACAACACTAAAGACTATGAAAAATACAAAATATAAAATATGACTCCTTTCCCCATGACCCCTATTTAAAAATGACATTTTAAGTATGAACAAATGTAAGTGCTTTAGGGTATTACTGAAATTCTGCCTTAAGGTTGGGATAATCATACTGATAATACAGACAACAAGGTTTCATAGGCCTCAAAATATACAACACAGAGTAATCACACCTTCATAAAGTACTTGCTAAAGTTGTATACAGCTCCCCAGATGATTCTTAGGCTCACTACATTTTAAGAACTATGCAGACATTAATCTTGAACTTTTATATTTTGTCATATGTCACATTATACAAAAAGTCCTTAATTGTTTGTGGTGGCATACATCCTTTGGCAGTTTACAAAGCCTATCATAGACGGATGCTCGTGAAATATTAGGAGCAGAAGTGGAACACAGTATGGTGAGTGTTTTGAGTTGAAATGTGTTTTTCCTCAAAAGTCATATTTTGAAATCCTAACTCCCAGTACTGCTGAATGTGACCTTATTTAGGACTGGGGGTACTTTCGATGTTATTACAGTTGACCCTTGAACAGCATGGGAGTTAGAGGCTCTGATCTTCTGGACTGTAGAAAATCTGCACATGGCTTAGAGTTGGCCCTCTGTATTGTGGCTCCTCTGTATCCTCAGCTCCTTTGTATTCACGGTTCCATATCTGTGGATTCAGCCAATGGAGGATCATATAGTGCTGTAGTATTTACCATTTAAAAGAATATGCATATAAGTGGACTGGGCCTGGTGGTCTACAGTCCATGGGGTCATGAAAGAGTTGGGCACAATTTAGCAACTACACACACACAGTTCAACCCGTGTTGTTGAAGGGCCAACTGTAGTTAAGATAAAGTCATTCTGAAGCAAAGTGGACTCCTGTCCTTCATGATTGGAGTCCGTATAGTAAAGGACATTCACACGGGTAGAATGCCATGTGAAGACTGAGTTATGCTGCTGCAAACTAAAGAACAACTTAGTAGGCCTGGAGCAGATTTTTCCTTGGCACTTTCAGATAGAGTGACACCTTGATCTGCTGACACCTTGATCTCAGACTTCTTGTTCTGAAAAGAGGGAGACAGCAAATTTCTATTGTTTAAGCAACTCAGTGTATCACACTGTGTTATGGCAGCCTTAGCAAACTAATACAGTGGGGATGGAAGATAATTTTTTCCAAAATACTTGATTAAGCCTCTAGATTATTATTATATGTAAGTAACTTACAGATACATTAAGATATAGTTGCCTAGAAATATTCTAGAAGTGAAAGGATAATTGGGAAGTAAGTTAATGGTTAAAAAAACAACAAAAGTGAAAGAAAGTGTTAGCTGCTCAGTCAAGTCCTATTCTTTGTGACCGCATGGACTGTAGTCCGCCAGGTTCCTCTGTCCATGGAATTCTCCAGGCAAGAGTACTAGAGTGGGTAGCTCTTCCCTTCTCCAGGGGAATCTTTCCAACCCATGGATCAAACCCAGGTCTCTTGCATTGCAAGCAGATTCTTTACCACCTGGGAAGCCAAAACGAACTTTAGCTCTAGAAAGATCTGGATCCTAAAGTCAGGTCCACTGCTTATTGTCTGTGTCACCTACAGTACATTCATCTTTCTGAGCCTTTGTATTCTCATCCGTTGAGTGGTAATGGTAGTAAGTGTCCACCTTATATAGTTGAGGTACGTGCCTGTGTGCGTGCAAAGTCTCTTCAGTCGTGTCTGACTCCTTGAGATTCTATGGACTGTAACCCGTCAGGCTCCTCTGTCCCTCAGTTATCCAGGCAAGACTACGTGAGTGGGTTGCCATGCCCTTCTCTAGGGGATCTTCCTGACCCAGGGCTTGAACCCGCATCTCTTATGTCTCTGCATTGGCAGGTAGGTTCTTACTACTACAGCCACCGGGGAGGCCCAGCTCAGGTACAAAGAGATAATGTCTGAAAACAGAAAATCCCTTAAAACAGTGTTTGGTACTATGGAAGCACTCAGTAAATGAAAACTCTTTTTAGTACTTACTATTATCCATCAATTAGTGTTAAGTCTACAGTGGTTCCCCTACAGAAAGAGAGCAAAACTAGTTTTATTCTCTATTATACTAGATATGAGAACCTGGCAACTTGTTTGAGTTGGTGGCTAGAAGACGGTTATGCATGTATCATTATGAGCCTTCCCAGGCAATTTATGGATGGATGGAATTTATAGCTTTGTAAGTAAAGTGATTTAACTTTTAAATAAATACATTAGTTTATCTGCAATCTAATACAGTACTGACCCAGACTGAAGAGTGTGTTCAACAAATCAAACATTTCCAGCCTAGAAAGGTCCACTCATAAGGTATTTTTCTTTCTGTCCCAGGACATTTTACTTTGTATGTGCAAAAAAATAACAGTGGGACAACACTTAACTCAAAAGAATAAATTTTTTAATAATAAAGGTAATGCTTTCTCATTTCCATATTTAGGAAGTATAAAGAAGAAAATAAAAATCACTATTCACAATAGCCATAGATAAGAAACAAGCACTAAATTCTCGATGTATATCCATATATGTATATATATGTTATACATAACATATATATAACATGTATATGTGTGTATGTATGATTAAAAATGAATAAACATAGCTCAGTCTGTCTAAATTATATATAATTTTAAAAAACTTTTATATGCTGAACATGAATATAATTTTTCAAGACTATGAGGCTGATAACTTCAAATATGTGTCCATATATTTGTATAGTCCAAAACTTAGTAGATCCTATATTGTGTATATTTTCATTGTTTTAAAATGCTGAAAACTATGAATGTGAATATTCTTGAATATAATTCTTTGTGAAATCCTCTAAGTTTTCCTTAGAGTAAACTGAAAGCTTGAGTCCTTATTAATGACCACATAAATCTTAGTTTCAGGTAACTGACATGTAAAAATAATTCAAGAAATCAGACTTGGGATGCATTTTCACATAGAGCCTATTTTGACTAAATTCAGTGAAAAATAAAGTTTTAATTAAAATAATCAATAAATTTCATATGTCATTTTTATGACCTATGAAACCCAAATACCAGGTTTCTTTTTTTTTTTTTTTAGGTTTCTTGTTTTAATGTCCTATAAACAAGGCGGCCTTTGGTTGCCTGGACTCCAAGCTGTCCATAAAACACCATTGTCCCATAGCTGTCATTATCATTATGATAACAGCTAACATTTGTGAAATGCTGCAATGGGTGCTTTTTGCATTAGTTTAATAAATCCTTTCAGAGCACTATGTAGAAGGCATTATCATGTCCATTTTGAATTGGAGAAAAAGCAGCATAAGAAATAATAAGTCACTTTCCAACATCCCACAGTAAATGGCAGAACAAGTTGAAAGTCAAGCCCAGGGCTGTCTGCCTTCAGAGCGCAGACTCTTATGCAATATACCCTCTGTGTTAGTCACTCAGTTGTGTCCAACTCTTGGTGACCCCATGGAATGCAGCCCATCAGGCTCCATTGTCCATGGGATTCTCCAGGCAAGAATACTGGAGTGGAGTAGAATTTCCTTCTCCAGGATTATGCCCTGTGACCTCTCCAAACATTTAGGGATTCATAGGATTCTCAAAACTGTTCACAGTTCGGATCCACTGTGCTGTCCTGTGCTGTTCTAAGTCACTCCAGTGGTGTCTGACTCTTTGCAGTTCCATGGACTGTAGCCCTCCAGCCTCCTCTGTCTGTGGGATTCTCCAGGCAAGAACACTGGAGTGGGCTAACATTTCCTTCTCCAGGTTTATGCCCTGAGACCTCTCCAAACATTTAGCGATTCTTAGGATTCTGAAACTGTTCAGAATTTGAATCCACTGTAGTCTCTTGTAATTAGGAACATCCTACACTTTCCTTCATATTTATCCCACTTCAAAATTATATTTTTACTTTCAGAGTGGTACTGGCTTCCTGTTAAATATCTAAGCCCTAACAAACAACATGTTCTAGGGCATTTGAAAGTTTGTGCATTTTAGAAGGGAGGCCATATAAACTTTGCTCATGCTTCATGCTCCTGAGGCTTCCTGGCAAAGATACTATGTTCTATACCCTTTCACTCTATAATCCAGATCATGAACACCTTATTGCCAAATTCAGACTTAAATTGAAGAAAGTAGGGAAAACTACACCATTCAGGTATGCTCTAAATCAAATTCCTTATGATTATACAGTGGAAGTGACAAGTAGATTCAAGGAATTAGATCTGATAGAGTGCCTGAAGAACTATGGATGGAGGTTCGTGACATTGTACACAAGGCAGTGATCAAGACAATCCCCAAGAAAAAGAAATGCTAAAAGGCAAAATGGTAGTCTGACGAGGCCTTACAAATAGCTGAGAAAAGAAGAGAAGCTAAAGGTAAAGGAGAAGAGGAAAGATACACCCATTTGAATGCAGAGTTCCAAAGAATAGCAAGCAGAGATAAGAAAGCCTTCCTCAGCGATCAATGGAGGAAAACAATAGAATGGGAAACACTAGAGATCTCTTCAAGAAAATTAGAGATATCAAAGGAATATTTCATGCAAAGATGAGCATAATAAAGGACAGAAATGGTGTGGACCTAACAGAAGCAGATGATATTAAAAAGAGGTGGCAAGAATACACAGAAGAATGATACAAAAAAGATCTTCACAATCCAGATAACCACAATGGTGTGAATACTCAATACTCACCTAGAGTCAGACATCATGGAATGTGAAGGCAAGTGGGCCTTAGGAAGCAGCACTACGAACAAAGCTATGGACTTGTGGAAGTGATGGAATTCCAAGTGAGCTATTTCAAATCCTAAAATATGATACTGTGAAAGTGCTGCACTCAATATGTCAGCAAATCTGGAAAACACAGCAGTGGCCACAGGACTGGAGAAGGTCAGTTTTCATTCCAATCCAAAGAAAGGCAATGTCAAAGAATGTTCAAACTACTGCACAATTGCACTCATCTCACACGGTAGAAAAGTAATGCTCAAAATTCTCCAAGCCAGTCTTCAGCAGTATGTGAATTGTGAACTTCCAGATGTTCAATCTGGATTTGGAAAAGGCAGAGGAACCAGAGAGCAAGCTGCCAGCATCTGCTGGATCATCGAAAAACCAAGAGTTCCAGAAAAACATCTACTTTTGCTTTATTGACTTTGCCAAAGCCTTTGACTAAGTGGATCACAACAAACTGTGGAAAATTCTTCAAGAGATGGGAATACCAGACCACCTGACCTGCCTCCTGAGAAATCTGTATGCAGGTCAAGAAGCAACAGTTAGAACTAGACATGGAACAACAGACTGCTTCCAAATCAGGAAAGGAGTACGTCAAGGCTGTGTATTGTCACCCTGCTTATTTAACTTATATGTGGAGTACATCACGCAAAATGCCGGGCTGGATGAAGCACAAGCTGGAATTAAGATTCCTGGGAGAAATATCAATAACCTCAGGTATGCAGATGACACCATCCTTGGCAGAAAGCGAAGAAGAAATAAAGAGCCTCTTGATGAAAGTGAAAGAGGAGAGTGAAAAAGTTGGCTTAAAACTCAACATTTAGAAAACCAAGATCATGGCATTCGGTCCCATCACTTCATGGCAAATAGATGGGGAAACAATGAAAACAGTGAGAGACTTAATTTTGGGGGGCTTCAAAATCACTGCAGATGGTTACTTCAGCCATGAAATTAAAAGATCCTTGCTCCTTGCAAGAAAAGCTATGACAAACCTAGACAGCGTATTAAAAAGCAGAGACATTACTTTGTCAACAAAGTCCATCTAATCAAAGCTGTGGTTTTGCAGTAGTCATGTACAGATATGAGAGTTGGACTATAACAAAATGAGTGCCAAAGAATTAACTGCTTCTGAACTATGGTGTTGGAGAAGACTCTTGAGAATCCCTTGGACTGCAAGGAGATTCAACCAGTCCATCCTAAAGGAAATCAGTCCTGAATATTCATTGAAAGGACTGATGCTGAAGCTGAAACTCCAATACTTTGGCCACCTGATGTGAAGCACAGACTCATTTGAAAATACCTTGATGCTGGGAAGGATTGAAAATGTGAGGAGAAGGGGGCGACAGAGGATGAGATGGTTAGATGGCATCACTGATGCGACAGACATGAGTTTGAGCAGGCTCCAGGAGTTGGTGATGGACAGGGAGGCCCGGCATGCTATAGCCAGCATGGGATCACAGAGTTGGACGTGACTGAGTGAATGAACTGAACTGAACTGAATCCAGAAATTATATAATCAAAATTTATTTTAAAATATCATTGATGATGCCTGGGGTGGAGATTATAGGTTTTTATTTGGGATTTAGCATGGGAAGCATATACAGTTGTTAAAAATCTTGTAAACTTGGACATCCAACTCCCTTGTAATTTTCAGAGAGCAATGTCAAAAGAAAACATTCAAAATATCAGATATATTGTAAAGAAACTGTGACTAAACAGACAAAAAAATACACATTTGAAGAAAAGAATTTATATAATATTTGAATGCTTACAAAGTGTCTTGAGAGATGTAGATTGGTCTAAATAATGCTAACAACACAAATGAAGTTCAATTTGACTTTAAAAAATTAAGTAGAAAATTTGGAAGCCAATATTCCTTTTAAATAATTAGTTCAGTATTGTTAGATATATCTAAATTCAACCATTGAAATACATATTTTATGCTAGTCTTGGAAAATAGATGGGAAGGAATAGTCTTCAACATGTTGGACTCTGCCCCTATCTTTAAACCTATGGTCTTGTCAATCTGTTAGTTTACTATTCTACATTTACTCAGATTTAATATGTAAAATTTAAGATGTGTTTAGGTGGATTGTTAGTATCTTTATCTGAATAAAATGAAAATAAATGAATTTTGAAAGTTCCCATTGGATTTATCAGAATATAAAGATGAGAGGTGGGAGACAGATAGACAGACAGACACACACACACACAGAGGGAGACAAAGGTGGCGGGGAGTGGGGAGGGGAGAGAGAAAGAATGAATTACTTCTCTCTTTTCTTTTTGGATTTGTGAGAATGTTTACAAACCAGAAACGTGATGCTTGGCTAAACTGGTTGTTTCTCAATGTCTAATCAATAAAATTCAAATCTGCTTGAGTCTGAGGTTTTGTGTTATGGGATGTGGGAATGATGTTTTGGTTTTGCTAAATCTGAGGTTCTGTGTAACATCCAGGTTTATATGTTGAACATAAGGTTTGGAACTGGAGAAAGTTTAGACCATTAAGAAGAGAAGAATGATCACTTATCACAATGCCTGACACTAGAGTGTCACCCAGTAAGTGCTTTGTTTTACCCTCTTAAGTAGTAAGAGAAGACAGGAGAAGTTATAGAAAAGTTTGCAATTCTCTTTGGATGAAGAGCAGAATTTGAAGCTGATGAAAGAAATGTAATATGTTTTCTCATGTTTCTTTCCATCTCACCAACCAGCCATCAAGAATTTACATCAAATGCGACTGATATCGACATTCTTTAAGTAATGAATTTATTGTTATATGTAAGTGTATCTCAGGCTTTGCAAAAGTCTTATATGAAAATACATCGGGTGGAGAGGGAGGTGGGAGAGGGGATCGGGATGGGGAATACATGTAACTCCATGGCTGATTCATGTCAATGTATGACAAAACCCACTGCAATGTTGTGAAGTAATTAGCCTCCAACTAATAAAAATAAATGAAAAAAAAAGAAGATACATATTTTGATAAATTACCTTATTCTTATGGTCTTAACAGGATTCTTATGAATGTAGACTCAAAATGGTACTGGGAGATAATTCTCTAAAGGTGTGTCACATTTCTAAACACTTTGTAAGTGAGGCACTAATGGATCTTTCATCTTTTCAAAGAAGTCTGAATAGTGATCAGCCTTGGAAAAGAGAGCTAGTCTTCCTTTAGAGGAAAGGGCAGGCATGCCTTTTGCACACAATAAAAGATTCAGGCTCTCTAAACTCTGGGTTTCTCTTTTGTAATGCAGCTCACTGTGTATAAGCATTCATCCGAGTTCATTCGCATCACCTCTGTGGGACTTGAGGGGAAAAGGGAGCTGCTTCAGATATGCTGACGGTCATGCTGCTTGCTGCGCTGTAAATAATACAAGTCTGTTTCTGACCCAGGGGTCTCTTGTCATCTGCCAGCTCCCATGAAACTGGCAGGCTAACTTGTTAGTGCGTGAGTACAGTGAACTCAGACCCTTCACAATTATTAGAGATAGCTTCTTAATATATACCTGTTGGGTAACTGAAAAGTTTTCCCATTAAAAGAAAAATAGAAATTGATGTACATAAAGTTAAATTACGTTTAAAAAATGTATTTATATATACTGGATAAAGCATCTTTGTATGCTTTACTGGATAAAAGCTTTGTATAGATTGGATTCAGAATTGTCCGTCTTAACTGAAAAGAAAACATCACACTGATATATCTTAAAATGGTAAGAAAGGGTTTGTTCAAGACTCTTGCAATAGAAATAAACAATAAGAGAGAAGTGATTGGGCTCAACTCCAAACACGGTAAAGATAGCTGGGGTTTATCACCAAAGAATACAGTGAGGGGGGTCAGTGAATGGAAAATGACTAGGTAAGATGTCAAAGGTAGGGGAATTCTTGCTGGACTGATTTAACAGGATTCTTGCCGAAGGCAGGCTGAAGGTTTAGACATCAGGATAAGGGATGAGGAATTTGATCAGATATCAAGTGCAATCAGATAACAACAATGGGAAAATTCTCACTAAACTGACATGCCAGGATTCTTACTAAGACTGGAGGGGAAGACAGGTCAAAGACAGGATGGGACCAAGGTTGAGACCTCATTGAAATGAGTTCACAGGAGCCAACTAAAGCTTGTTCATGGGAGAATCTTTGGCAGAATTCACATGTCATGTGCAGAAAATTTTTTATTATTTGTGAGAATGGGAGGCAGGCATAGGGCAGTGGGAACTGTATGTCTCCTTTACAGGAAAATAAATCTGTATCAATTAACAGTCCTTTGTTACTTAGGGTTTCTGCTGACTTAAAGGAGAGTAAATGCTTATCACAATTGCACCTCAAATAACACTTCAACCAGGAAATCTTTCTAGATCAGTGAAGTCAGAAATCTTCATTGCTTCTAGGAATATGTGTAGTACTCTATCTGCTTCTGAATCTCAAGTTTGGAAACTCATTACTTATAACTGTGTATGTAGCCTGCAGTATGTGACTTCTAATTCATACTATGGAAAGCTTTATTGTTATCCCAAGATTCAAAATTCACTGGAGATTTAGTCATTTTATGACTCATATTTGTAATTCCAGGAATAGCTAGCAATGTTCACACAAATCCTTAATCAAAGTATCAGACAACTTCTCCTCCTCCTATAACACCTCTCTCCCTGCCTCTTCTGGCTCCTCCCCGACTCTTCCTGCTTCCCTCTCTCTCTCTCTCTCTATATATATATATACACATAATGGATATAAATATGTATATGTATATATAGAGTGTGTGTGTGTGGTGTGTGTGTAGGTATATGCATAACACACTCCGTACATACGTATCCATACATACGTGTCTATATGTTTGCTTTTCAGACTTTAAGATCATATAGGCTGTAACATTTCAATGGACTGCCTATGGGAAAACCAGAATGATGACAGCTACTGCAATAATCTTGTTTAATGTATCACTTGGCAAAAAAAACTTGCAAAATTCTAAAAGGCATAGTTTGAGGTATAAGGTTTGCTAATGAGTGAACTAGCTTGGATATTTCGAAAGCAGCTGGGTGCAGTCTTATGTGAAATAATCACAAAGGGACTTTAATTTCAGTTTTTACTGTTTTAGTTTGTTTGAAATGTCGGTTCATTTTTCCCGAACCACAGTCTGTCAGGATAGTTTTCTATGTATCTTGAAGGCAGAGCCATATCTCATACTGCCATATAACTCATGATGCACATCAAGTCACTTACCAATAAATGTTTGATAAAACAATCAATAAAAATGAAAGTCTTAGATTTTTTTATGAATGTTCCTTTTTATCTGTTTGTAAAACAAATACATATTCATTGTATTAAATTTTGAGAGTGATGACACAATATAAAGACAAAGAGATAAAAAGTATCCACAATTCAAATATTTTAAGATTACCACTTTTAAAATGTTAATATATCTATTTTGTTTCTTTTATTGCCATATGTATTTCAGAGCTTTCATTACTGTATGTATTTAAAAAAAATGAAATAATTATATAGACTGTTCACTGTATGTTAGTGAATACAGATAATGTATAGGCTCATATCAGCAAAACAGATGATCATTAAAGTAATTATGTTCAGAGAAAGAAGCCAGAAAAAAAAATACATACTGTACAGTTTCATTTATATAAAATTCTAGAAAATGCAAACTAATCTATTGTGAAAAGCAAATCAGTGTTTGCCTGGGGAAGGGAGGAGGCAGGAATGGAAGAAGGATTACCAAGGGGCAGGAAGAAACTTTTGAGGGTGAAGGATATGTTCATTATCTTGATTACAGGGATGGTTTTGAGCTCCCCAGGTGGCTCAGTGGTAAAAAAAAAATTTGCATACCAATACAGGAGACTCTGGTTGCATCCCTGGATGGGGAAGATCCCCTGGAAAAGGAAATGGCAACCCACTCCAGTATTCTTGCGTGGAGAATTCCATGGACAGAGGAGCCTGGTGGGCTACAGTCCATGGGGTGGCAAAGAGTCAGACATTACTTAGTGATGAAACAACAGCAATGGTGGTTTTGTGAATATACAATATGTCAAAACTTTTGTTACACTTTAAATACATGTTAATTTTTGTCAACATGTTAATTATACTACAATTTGTTGTTTAGTTGCTCAGTCGTGTCTAACTCTTTGTGACCCCTTGGACTGCAGCATGCTAGGCTTCCCTGTCCTTCACCATCTCCCGGAGCTTGCCCAACCATCTCACCCTCTGTCATCCCCTTCTCCTCCTACCTCAGTCTTTCTCAGCATCAGGGTCTTTTCTAATTAGTTGGCTCTTCCCATCAGGTGACCAAAGTATTGGAGCTTCAACTTCAGCATCAGTCCTTCCGGTGAATATTCAGGGTTGGTTTCCTTTAGGATGGACTGGTTTGATCTCCTTGCTGTCCAAGGGACTCTTGAGAGTCCTCTCCAGCACCACAGTTCAAAAGCATCAATTCTTCAGTGCTCAGCCTTCTTTATGGTCCAATTCTCATATCTACACATGACTACTGGAAAAACCATAGCTTTGATGATACGGACCTTTGTTGGCAATGTCTCTGCTTTTTAATATGCTGTCTAGGTTTGTTATATCTTTTCTTTCAAGGAGCAAGGATCTTTTAATTCTGTGGCTGCAGTGACCATCTGCAGTGATTTTGGAGCCAAAGAAAATAAAGTCTGTCACTGTTTCCATTGTTTCCCCATCTATTTCCCATGAATGATGGGACCGGATGCCATGATCTTAGTTTTTATTTTTATTTTTTGATCTTAGTTTTTAGAATGTTGAATTTTAAGCCGGCTTTTTCTCTCTCCTTTCACCTTCATCAAGAGGCTCTCTAGTTCCTCTTTGCTTTCTGTCATAAGGGTGGTGCCATCTGCATATCTGAGGTTATTGATGTTTCTCCTGGCAATCTTGATTCCAGCTTGTACTTCATCCAGCCTGGCATTTTGTGTGATCTACTCTTGCATATAAGTTAACTAACCTAGATAACAATTAACAGCCTTGATGTACTCTTTTCCCAATTTTGAACCAGTCGGTTATTCCATATCTGATTCTAACTGTTGCTTCTTAACATGCACACAGGTTTCTCAGGAGGCAGGTAAGGTGATCTGGTGCTCCCATCTCTTTAAGAATTTTCCACAGTTTGTTGTGATACACGCAGTCAAAGCTTTAGAGTAGTCAATGATGCAGAAGTAGATGTTTTCTGCAATTCCCTTGCTTTTTCTATGATCCAGTGGATGTTGGTAATTTGATCTCTGATTCCTCTGCCTTTTCGAAATCCAGGTTGAGCATCTGGAAATTCTTGATTCACGTACTGTTGAAGCCTGGCTTGCAGAATTTTGAGCATTACTTTGCTAGCATGTGAAATGAGTTGTGTGGTAGTATACAAAATGCTAAAAAAGAGTTATATTCCTTAATTTTTATTGAGTTTTTCCTCTGGAGATTTATTTTAATTGCTAGTCAGTAATTATCACTTGTATGTGATCTTATGTTGTGTCTAATTGTGTAAGGAATCATTTAATAACAAGTAACACTAAACTCAACTCTAAAGCAAGCAATTTTGAAGACTTATTTTGCAATCTGATATAATGGATAGAGTGATGTGAGGACACATCCATCTTTCAGATATGTAATAACAAATAGAAATAAATTGCTATTTGTACTTTAAATTGACATTTCTGTTTTTTAATTTAAAAATTTTAAATGTGAATACATCCTAGACAAGTATTTGCAAATCATTAATATTATGCATGAGGTATACAGCTATTCTTGGGATGTTTTTGTGCTTGGTGAATATGTACCGTGTGTGTTAGTCACTCAGTTCTGTGAGACTCTTTGTGACCCAGGCTCCTCTGTCCATGGAATTCTCCAGGCTGTGTGGACTGTGTATACCATCAAATTCTCCAGGCCTTATATACCATGTGGGAGAGGGAAAATTATATTCAGGTTCCTGATTTGCAAAATATGAAGAATATTTGTTGTCCACAATACCCAGAAAAGAATAGAGTATTTCTCATGAGGGCATCAGGAAAATCTCATGTCATCAGAGGATGAGATAGTTGGATGGCATCACTGACCCAAGGGACTTGAATTTGAACAAACCTCGGGAGATGGTGAAGGACAGGGAAGCCTGGCATACTGCAGTCCATGGGTTGCCAAAAGTTGGACAGGGCTTAGAGACTGAAGAACAACAACATCAGGGGTGATTTATAAACTGAAAAATCTAGGACAGTAGTTTTGATTCTGTACATAACCAGGATGAGACACTGATTGGCTTGCTACTTACTGTCCCTCATTTAGGACTGAAAATCTCAACACTCTGTGCCAGGTCAGGCATCTGGGACATTGTTAAGATGGACATCTCTAGACTTTTATTGAGATACCAGCTTCAGTTCAGTCACTCAGTCAAGTTTGACTCTTTGTGACCTCATGGATTGCAGCATGCCAGGTTTTCCTGTCCATCACCAACTCCCAGAGTTTACTCAACTCATGTCTATCGTGTCGGTAATGCCATCCAACCATCTCTTCCTCTGTCGTCCCCTTCTCCTCCTGCCTTCAGTTTTTCCCAGAATCAGTCTTTTCCAATGAGTTGTTTCTTTGCATCAGGTAGCCAAAGTATTGGCATTTCAGCTTCAGCATCAGTCCTTCCAATGAATATTCAGGACTGATTTCCTTTAGGATTGACTGGTTGGATCTCCTTGCAGTCCAAGGGACTCTCAAGAGTCTTCTCCAACACCACAGTTCAAAAGCATCAATTCTTCAGCACTCAGCTTTCCTTATGGTCCAACTCTCACATCCATACATGACTACTGGAAAAACCATAGCTTTGACTAAATGGACCTTTGTTGGTAAAGTAATGTTTCTGCTTTTTTCTTTTCCCCATTTATTTTTATTAGTTGGAGGCTAATTACTTTACAATGTTGTAGTGGTTTTTGCCATACATTGACATGAATCAGCCATGGATTTACATGTGTTCTCCATCCCGATCCCCCCTCCCACCTCCCTCTCCACCTGATCCCTCTGGGTCTTCCCAGTGCACCAGGCCCGAGCACTTGTCTCATGCATCCAACCTGGGCTCCACCCTGAATGCGCCCGATCTCATCTGTCTCTGCTTTTTAATATGCTATCTAGGTTGGTCTGTCTCCTTTTCTTCCAAGGAGCAAGGGTCTTTTAATTTCATGGCTGCACTCACCATTTGCAGTGATTTTGGAGCCCAAAGAAATAAAAGTCTCTCACTGCTTCCATTGTTTCCCCATCTATTTGCCATGAAGTGATGGAACCAGATGCCATGATCTTAGTTTTCTAAATGTTGAGCTTTAAGCCAACTACTCCCCTTTCTTCTTTCACTTTCATCAAGAGGCTCTTTAGTTCTTCTTCATTTTCTGCCATAAGGGTGGTGTCATCTGCGTATCTGAGGTTATTGATATTTTTCCCGGCAATCTCTATTCCAGCTTGTGCTTCATCCAGTTTGGCATTTCTCATGATGTACTCTGCATATAAGTTAAATAAGCAGGGTGACAATATACAACCTTGACGTACTCCTTTCCCTATTTGGAAGCAGTCTGTTGTTCCATGTCCAGTTCTAACTGTTGCTTCTCGACCTGCATACAGATTTCTCACGAGGCAGGTCAGGTGGTCTGGTATTCCCATCTCTTGAAGAATTTTCCACAGTTTGTTGTGATACACACAAAGGCTTTGGTATACTCAATAAAGCAAAAGTAGATGTTTTTCTGGAACTCTCTTGCTTTTTTGAAAAACACAGTCTCCTCAACCATCAGGGAGGAGTGGAATAGAAGGACCTAAGCTGGTATCACTTGCTTTCTCTTGCTCTCATATTGAAAAAGCAAGAGATACCAGCTTAAGCCCTTCTATTGCACTCCTCCTTGATGTTTGAGGAAACTGTTTTATTTTCCCTGTCATATTAATTTTATTTGTATCAAATGCTTGAAACTTAAATGTAGTATGAATTTTATTTTAAGAAACTGGGATCAACTTCTGTTAAGTTGAGTGAATTCCTACAATTTGTTAGGCACATGTAGAAGTAAAAATCTTTAAGATTTGCACAGTGTAGAAATGTCTGAGGAATACTTTTCTGAGCATGTTATTATACTTTTGTGGACAGCCTACTATGGTAACGATAGTATTTCTCTGTGTGGATGAGGCTGAAAAGACAATATAGAACTACCTGTCACCTCTATACTGTGTATACCTGGCATTGGTATTTGCTTCATTTCAGTAGCAGCAATTTGAATATTGTGTTACAGTTTATTGTGAGCTGTGGCTAAAGAATTTCCTGTATAACTGGGTATCATTTTAATTTGTCTGTCAGGTTTACACAATTGTATCAAGTTGCTTGAAAATGTTAATCAGTGGCTTATTGAAGACCTTTCTTCAGTCTCCCTTTTTTGTGATGATCTCACTTTGGTTTGCTTACACAACAGCTGTTAGACTATCCTGTTTTTCTTTGAAATTCTTGATCACATCTTGGAGTAGTTGTATAGTATTACCTGAACTCTTTGTTGCTGGACTGGAGTATGAGTTTCTAGAAACTCGTTACAGCTCATCTTATCTTTCCATAGAGAGTGATATCAAGATAGTGCTAAAGATCTTGAAAATGGGTTCAATTGCAGTCCTCACAATTTTGAAGTCTTAACCCCCAGTATTTCCAAATATAACCTTATTTGGACATAAGGTCCTTGAAAAATGCTAAAATGAGATCATATTGGATTAGGGTGGGCCCCCAAACCAGTATGATTGTTGTTCTTATATTAAAAAAGACCATGTGAAGACACAGATATGTGGGGGACAGCATGATGACAAAGGCAGAGATTGGAGTTTGTAGCTGAGTTATGTAACTTCAAGCCAAGGAACATTTAAGACGGCTAGCAAACCATCAGAAGCTGGGAACACGCAAGGAAGAACTCCCTATAGGTGTCAGAGGGACCATGGCTCCACGGACACCTTGATTTCAGACTGATAGCATTCAGAAATGTGAGATAATAAATTTCTAGTGTGTAAGCCACCCAGTTTGTATTACTTTGTATGGCAACTTTGGGAAAATCATATAATAGGGATTTGATATTTTTATTAAATTGCTACCTCTTTGGAGAAGTTGTTTCTCTGTCTCCTTTGGTCATTTACTCCTATGAGAACTAACTTGTAAACAATCCAGAAGAAGAATTTAATGATTAAATCTTAAAGCCTTGAATTTGGAAAGGACCTTCCAAGGTCACTGATTCAACCTTCTGTTTAGTGCAGTGCTTCTTAACATAAACTATATAATGTTTCCTGGAAGAGTACATACAAAAATGAGCAATCACTACCTATACAGAGTAGTACATTCCACTTAAAATTATTTTTCTTCCTATTTTAAAACTGTGATTAATAAATATATAAAACCTACTATTTACTATCTTAACCATTTTAAGTGTACAGTAGTGTTAAGTATATACATACTGTTGTAGAATCAATTTCAAAAAAGTTTGCAAGAACTTTTTTTTTTTTTCATCTTGCATAACTGTGATTCTGTACCTATTAAACTCCCCATTTCCCATTTGAAAGCTCCTCTGAAGTTCTTTTCAGTAGTGAATTCTAAAGGGTAAGATTTTCTTGCCTGCCAAGAAGCTAATTCTATCCTTTGGAGTGATCCAGTTGGCATATTGCTTTTTTTTTTTTGCATGAAGACCCTATAAATTATTGTCTTATTGTTACTATTTGCCTTCCAGGAACTCACAGTCAATAAAGTGTCCAGGTTTTACCAGGCAGCAAAGCCTTTTGACTTATGTCTAATATTTCTTGGATTTTTGATCTCTTTCTTTGGTCTGTGTCCACAACGATTACTCATGTAAGTCACTTTCTTCTCTGCATGTCTTTAGATTTCCATAAATCTCAACCTTTTGAAATTATCACTTAGTTTAATATGGTTCCAGGATAGTATTTTAGATATATTTTTATATACTATTTCTTCTCTAGAACTTGTATGCTAGTCCTCCATTTCCCATGTTAGTCAATCAAATTCATCAGGGCAGTGTTCAAGGTCTTTCATTAATGCATCATCCATACCTATCTAAGTCTTATCTTGAGCCCCCTAGGAGGCCCTCCTGCTGCCTGCTTTAATCCACAAAATCTTAGGAGATATAGTGTTTCCCAGTACTGTTTTTCAAGATTGGAACTGTGATAGAATATTATCTCTTCCAGAGGTGTGAACTTGGGTAATATATTTAGCTTTCTGGGACTTAGGTTTTCTTCATTGGTATAGTGGAGATAATAATAAAAGAATTACTGGCTTTTTGTGAGAATTAAATGAGAAAAGGCAAGAACAATGCTTGGTAAAGCATTTCCTATTAAAAACTCAATACATTGTCATGTTTTTATGCATGTTGTTATTATTTCTGTACATTTGACAAGATGACCATTTTATGTGTATAAATCTTATTTCTCTGGTTAGAATTTAAGATTTTTAGAGGCAAGAACCAAGGCATAAACTTCTTTTAAGCTCTCCATTGCCATTGGTACAATGCTATCCACATAGCATTAAGTTGAATCCTATATTTAATGCATATGTGAAGATAGTTTTTCTTAAAATAAGGAGAATTGGACAAGAGATTTAATAGAAGGCTGTCAGATACCATATTTAAGATATCATTCTGTTGTATCATTAAGATATGTGTATGTCTGTATTATAAAGAGGGACATTTTATGCCTTATTAGGATGCTGTGGCAATATTGAAGCTATTTTGATAATAATATGGTCAGCACATCTGTGCAGCAGTTATAAGATGGCTAATGATGGACATGTATATTTGCCTGCATGTCCTTCTTTGGTCAGTTGGGGAAATAATGAGGAATTTTTCAGTAAGATGTAGGTTTGAACAAGTTTGCTCTCTAGAATCACTGTGGTATATGCTATAGAAAATGGCATGGGCTGTTATGTTCTCCAAAGTATGTGTTCTGGAATGTGTTGATCATTGCATCATACTGTGTCATCACAGATATTCTACCTTAGCCACAATGAAAACCATCATTTAACATTTATGAAGTATCATTTAAAATATAATGCAAAGCAAATTTTGCTTTGATACAGAAGCCAAGGTGGTATTATAAATATTCATGTAAGGAATACAAAATCTTTATTAATGACTATGAAGGCTTTTTGAATTTCTTTAATATTTGCAAACCATATGTTTGTTCAGCTAGCAGAGGGAAGTTTGTTTCACATTACCTAGATTCTGCTTTTTGTCTGCTTTACACAGTTACCTTCATTGCTTATTATGTACTTTTCTTACTATGATCCAACTTTTAAATGAATTGCTTAATTTAGCAAATATTTACCAACTGCCTTCTACACACAGGACACTGTGTGGGGAGTAGGGAAGATGCTGCTAGTCAAGAGACACAATTACTGCCCTAAAGAGCTTCCATAATTATTTACTTTCAACTGGAAAATTTTAGTATATAAATGACGTAGGCTACCTATCAGTGATAAAAAAAGAATTAAATCTAAAAATAGTTAAATTTAATTCATATCATGTAACATCACTAACTCAATATATCTATTAGAAATTTTGGTTCAAACCTGCAAGATGAGTGAATTACAATGCATTTTTGTGACAAGAGAGAGTATAGTTGACCCTTGAACCACGCAGAGGTCAGGGTCATCAACCCCTAGATCAGTTGAAAATCCACATGTAAACTTTGACTTCTCCAAAACTTGACTAATAGCCTATTGTTGACAGGAAGTCTTATGGATAACATAGACAGTTGATTAACACATATTTGTATGCTATCTGTCTATCTACATATATTTTGTGCATTTACAACTTACCTATTTTCTTAATTTTTTCCCATATTTCTGGGTTACATGGTTCATCTGCAAGTTTTTAAGAGGTCACAAAATTGTAAAGATTTTTCTAATGTAATTATTGAAAAAAAAAATCATATAAGCAGACCAACATAGTTCAAACCCACAGTATTTAAGGGTCAACTGTAACTACTTATTTATCACACAAGGTGCATTACCTGAGAAAACGTCTACATTTTCAGAATGCTTTGGTTTATTTTTATTCAACTATGAATTATGCTTCAATGTCTGCTTTTATGAATTAAAATAAGGAATGCTGATTTAAATGATTTTGTAGATATGAAAACATTGTTTACTCAATGCCTTATCTTGTTTTTTTTTTGCATTATTCTGCTTCTCTTCTAAGGCTTGAAAAATGTCTATCTAGTTAATATTATCTTATAAAGGCAGGAGTTCATTAAAGTTGTATAGAAGGTAAGAGCTTTTGGGGGTAGTGATTCACACTGTTAGTATTTTTCCCAGATGTTGCCACCTTATTTATAGAACAAATTTTAATTAAGTGTAGATTTTTATCAAATATTTGACTGCTACATAGTCAAATCCCTTAATGACTATATAAAAATTAGTTGAAAAATGACCTATGTTTATATTCTTTGATAGGTAAGTAATGAATGAAGTTCTGTACATGTATTGGCTTACTCAGCATTTCAAAAAGAATAATTCATTACATATCTAGAATTTGCTTTTTCATGTTGGGGTCTTTATATTTTAAATGATGTTATATTTAAGTTAAGGTAATTCTTAGTGAATTTAGTGTAAACCTGGACATGAGAAATGTTATAAACTTCAATTTGTGGCTTTTCTAATTCTGCTTATTCTAAGTATCATAGATTCTCTGGTGATATTGCTTAGAGATATGAATTATTATTTGTGTGGTGCTCCAGAAAATTATAAATAATCTTGGCTTTTTTTTCAATTTATTTGTTTAGAGGTTTTTTTTTTTTTTTACTTAAACTTTCAACTCTACTTTTCTTTCTCTCCCTTTAGAGGAAAATTATTTGATCTTTCAGTTCTCTGACTTCAGATCTCTGGCTGGTTTCCATGCATTTCTCATTCTTCTTCAACTTAGATTTTAGAGTTCTTCTGTGTATTCTTACCACTTCTTCTTATTATCTTCTGCTTCTTCTGGGTCCATACTGTTTCTGTCCTTTATTGTGCCCATTTGCATGAAAATTTCCCTTGGTATCTCTAATTTTCTTGAAGAGATCTCTAGTATTTCCCATTCTATTTTTTCCCCTGTACATCTTTGCCTTGTTCACCAAGGAGATTTTCTTATTTCTCCTTGCCATTTTTTTGGAACTCTTCACTGAGATGGGTATATTTTCGTTTTCTCCTTTGCCTTTTGCTTCTCTTCTTTTCTCAGCTATTTGCATTGCCTCCTCAGACAATCATTTTGCCTTCCTGCATTTCTTTTTCTTGTGGATGGTTTTGATCTTCACCTCCTGTACAATTTTATGAACTCTGTCTGTAGTTCTTCAGGCTCTGTATATCAGATATAATCCCTTGAATCTATTTGTCACTTACCCCATATAATTGTAAGGGATTTAATTTAGGTCATACCTGAACAGCCTATGGTTTTCCCTACTTTCTTCAATTTTATGCTGAATTTTGCCATAAGGAGTTCATGATCTAACCCACAGTCAACTCCCAGTCTTGTTTTTGCTTACTGTATAGAGCTTCTTCATCTTTAGCTACAAAGAATATAATCAATCTGATTTCAGTATTGACCATCTGGAGATGTCCATGTGTCGAGTCGTCTTTTGTGTTGTTGGAAGAGGGTGTTTGCTATTTCTTGGCAAAACTCTGTTAGCCTTTGCCCTGTTTCATTTTGTACTCCAAGGACAAACTTGCCTGTTACTCCAGGTATCTCTTGACTTCCTTCTTCTGTATTCTAGTCCCCTGTGATGAAAAGGACATCTTTTTTTTTTTTTTTGGTATTAGTTGTAGAAGATCTTGTAGGTCTTCATAGAACCGTTCTACTTCAGCTTCTTCAGCATTAGCAGTTGGTCATAGACTTAGATTATTATTGAATGGGTTTCCTTGGAAATGAACAGAGATCATTCTGTCATTTTTGAGATTGCCCCCAAGTACTGCATTTCGGACTCTTGTTGACTGTGAGGGCCATTCCATTTCTTCTAAATGATTTTTGCCCATAGTAGTAGATATAATGGTAGTCTGAATTAAATTTACCAATTCCTGTCTGTTTTAGTTCACTGATTCCTAAAATGTCAGTGTTCACTTTTGCCATCTCCTGTTTGACCAGGTCCAATTTACCTTGATTCATGTACCTAACATTCCAAATTCCATTGCGATATTGTTCTTTGTAGCATTGGACTTTACTATCACCACCAGACATATTCACAATTATGTGTCATTTCTGCTTGGCTCAGCGTCTTCATTCCTCCTGAAGTTATTTCTCCACTCTTCTCTACTAGTATATTGGACTCCTACCGACCTGGGGGTTTGTCTTTCAGTATCATATCTTTTTGCCTTTTCATACTGTTTATGGGGTTCTCATGTCTAGAATGCTGAAGTGGCTTGCCATTCCCTTCTCCAGTGGGCCACGTTTTGTCAGAACTCTCTACCATGACCCGTCTGTCTTGGGTGGCCCTACATGGCATGGCTCATAGTTTCATTAAGTTATACCAAACTGTGATCCATGTAATGATGTTGGTTATGTTTTTTGTGATTGTGGTTTTCACTCTGTCTGCTCTCTGATGGATGGGGACAGGTTGTTGATAATTGTCAACATTTCCCTGGAAATGATTCCTTGCTATATTATAGAATTAAATATTGTCCAGTTTAATTTAACTCACATAATTTAATAACTGTCAAATTTTAAAAAAAGAGTTAATCAAAGCATACTTTAGAAACAGATTGATAATGTGATTTTGCAACTTCATATTTTATCAGGTGCTTTAGATGTTAGGTCTCCTTTCTAGTCTCTCAGCACATTGTACTGCATTGTGTAAATTGAAACTCCTGGGTTAAGGCTTAACATAATAGTTTTTGTCCACAGATTAGGCTTTCTTCCAACATTGTTTTCCTTCATATTACTAATAAATTTAGTCACCTCTGTATGTAATGTAGGATTTTTTCATTGGGTAATATGCCCAAGAGATGGTCAGAAAGTTTATGTGCAAATATGAGATAAGAGTTATCCTTAATGTAATATTTATTGTACATCTGCAACAGGGTATCATTATGTGACAAAAGACATAAAGAATAACCTCCAGCATGAAATATTAACCAACCTACTGGGATAGATGAGCTATATTTTAGGCACTGGTTTGAGAAGAAGTATATGATTAAATTCCTAAGAATGACAATATAAAATGCTTTGGTGTACAGGCCTTTGCTGATGATATTTTTCTTAAATTTGTGTTGCTACCCATTCAAATTCTTCACATTTTCTAAAGAATCGGAGAGTTACCCTATACAATCTTTTCCTGCTCTTTGATCCTTCAATACACATTATATAGTCTTTTTTGCTTATTGTTGTTAAAATATTGCTGAGAGGAAATAGTGGGAAAAGACTATATATTACTATTTTTTCTCAACACACTATCATAAAGCATCACAGATGGTTCTCTACTGTTTCATATTAACTGTATGCTTATTGTCAATTTTGAATTTGGAGAAATGTAGCAATTCTTTTCTTTTGACAATTTTGTCTTGAGAGCTTTTGCAAATGCTCCTAATTTCTGGGATTCTTCTCATGAAGAATGCCTTTTGTAGTAGGGCAATTTGTAGACATGGTTATCTACTTTGTCTACTCTCTTGCCTGGGTTGTTGAAGATGATAAAATTCATACCGATGGTCAGGTCTATATAATAGACCCACATTCTCCTGTTATGTTTTTCCTTTGGGATTTAAAAGGAGTAGACAATCACAGTTTATGTCTTTAAGTCTTGGAAACTCAATTTTCAAGCTAAACTAAGTGATCCTGTGCAATGAAATTTTTTTAGCTGGAACCGCAAACATTTAAGTGCTCTAAACTGAAATATATTCTACATGTTCTCAACCTAAAATATTAAAGGACACAAAGATGCATTCTTAAATAGTTACTAACTGGACTTGATTTGAGGCAAAATGGGTACTGAATTATTAGAAACAATGATCAGCAAAAGACAAAAGTCATAGTGTATAGATACCAAAAAAGTCAATTATTAGCTCTGCCCATTTTAGCTTGTGACAATGAAAGAGTCACTTAAACTCTGTGAGTAACTGTTCCCCCTTTTGGTAAATTAGGAAACTTAAACTAAGAACCCCTCTCTTTCATTCTAAAATTACCAAATACCTGCATTATTTTGAGTGGTGTGTGTTTCTGTGAACGAAGTAGAAAGTAATAAAATGATCACCTAACTGTTGTATGTTTACCATTACCATTAAGAAGTGAAAACAGTTAAACTAAGCCTCTCTAAGTCTTCAAATAGGTTACTGATTCATGACTTTGAATATGCACAGGTGGTTGGGATGACTAGAATGGTCTATAACTGCCCTCCATTATAGAGTTTCAGTTGAGACATGATCATACCTGTCGCCCTAAGGCTTGCCAATAACAAGGATTTTTTTTTTACCTCTAATTCTTTTGTTTTTTATTGAAATATAGTTGATTTACAATAAAATATTAGTTCAAGGGTAGAACATAATGATTGAATATTTTTAATATTATACATCCATTTAAAATTATTATAAAATAGTGGCTGTTCAATATGTTCTTGTCACATATTTATTTTATACACAGTATTGTATATCTGTTAATGTCCTACCCCTATCTTGCCCCTTCAACTTTCTCTGTCTCTACTGGAAACTGCTAGTTTGTTCTCTGTATCTATGACTGTATTTCTTTTGTTGTATTTATCCACTTGTATTTGTTGTTTTATTTTTTAGGTTCCATATGTAAGTGATAACAGTATTCAACATTCTCTTTCTGACTTATTTCACTAAGCATGATATTTGCTAAGTCTATCCATGTCACTGCAAATGGCAGAATTTCAGTATTTTTTTATGACTGAGTAATATTCCTGTGTGTGTGTGTATACCACAGTTTATCTAGTTATTTGTTGAAGGACATTTATGTTGCTTCTATATCTTAGCTATTGTAAATAACGCTGCCATGAATATTAGGCTACATGTATGTTTTCAGTTTAGTGTTTGTGTTTTCCTTGGATGGATATATGCCCAGCAGTGGAACTGTTGGATTATATGATAGTTCTAAACCTACATACTATTTTTCATAGTGACTGCACCATTTTACACCTACCAACAGTTTTCAAGGGTTTCATTTTCTCCCTACCCTCATAAACATTATTTGTAGACTGTTTCATTTATAGATATTCTGACAGGTATGCAGTAATATCTCATTAAGGTCTGACTTGAAAATTTTTTTAAACTCTTTTTTAAATAAATTATTTCTATTTAATTAGTTTTTATCAGGAGTTTTATCTTGTTCTTCCAATTGAAACAAATTCCTCTGTCTTCATGTTTTGCTTAGCTTTCTCTGTCTCTATGAAGTTAGGTAACAGTTACCTGCTGTAGTCTCGAAGTAATTATCTTTGTGCGGTAGAGTCACTGTATATTCTGCTTTCACCTTAGTAAGAGGTGGGGCTGAAGATGGAGGCAGGGAGGGGAGCCAGGATCAGAGCAGATGTGAATCATTGCTTCTCCTCTGATCAGTGGCCAACACCTCACCATCCGTGGTGGCAGCAGGTCCCAAGTTGCTGAAGCAGAGGTCCTGAGGGTCGGGTCTGAGCGTGTTCTGTTCCCTCTAAGTGTGTGCTCACCGCTTTCCCTCACCACCACCCTCAGCCCAGAGGGAGCAGCGCTAGGGTAAGAGGTTCTGTCGTGCATCTTCAGTGTCAGCCAGGGTGTGGCTGAGGCAGTCCTGACACAGGTCAAAGTCACATACTGCTTCTCATGTGCCACCTCCTTAAGCCTGTATGGACTGTTCCCACCCTTTAAGGTGCCACTCTGGGTCTGAGCTGGTTCTGTTCATCACAACTAAGCACTCCTTTTGGCTTCTGCAGCTCTTGTCCTCCTGTGGAGCTGTGTTGCAATGCAAGAGGGGCTGGAGCAAGTGCTTGGCTTTGGCTGGGGTACATGCCAGGGCAGTTGAGGGAAACCAGACAAAGTCCTATGCAGTTTCAATCTGCTTGCTCCACCTGGTTTCCACAGGAAGGAAATGTGTGCAGGTTCTTCATGAGTAAAGTCTAAGTTTATAGCCCTCCTGTTAGTCTCACTAGTTCTCTAAAGCTAAGGGGACTTGTCTTCACAGTGTTGTACCCCAGGGCCAAGCACCCAATGTTTGATTAAACTGCTCACTCCCCAAGGAGGATCTCCATTGGTATAAGCTCCTCCATCTTCTTTGTCTCCTCCCAGGGTCACAGGTCCTGATCTGATTGCTTTGCTTCCCTGTCTCCCCAACTGCATGCAAAATTTTCTTGTAGATTTGGTTGCACAAGAGTCTTCCTGCCAGTCCCAGTCTCCAGTTAGTTTTCAGTGAGAATTATTCCACATATAGTTGTATTTTTGAAGTATTCATAAGGGAAGGTGAACTCTGCATACTCCGACCACCTTAATCTGACTCATCAACACCATGGATTTTCAAGGTTCATCCTATTCACAGTGTCTTCCTTTTGATGAAATACTATCTACAACTTTTCTACTCTGTTTTTCATTATACTATATTATCCAACTTTTACTATTTTTTTCTAGGTCATCAAAGTTTGGCAGTTTAGTTGCAGCATGATTTTTTAAAAATTTTATTTACTTTTAAATTGGTAGAAAAATGCTTTACAATTTTGTGTTGGTTTCTGCCATATAACAACTTGAATTAGTCATAATTCAGTTCAGTTCAGTTGCTCAGTCATGTCTGACTCTTTGCGACCCCATGAACTGCAGCACGCCAGGCCTCCCTGTCCATCACCAACTCCCAGAGTCCACCCAAACCCATGTCTGTTGAATTGGTGATGCCATCCAACCATCTCATCCTCTGTCGTCCCCTTCTCCTCCTGCCCTCAACCTTTCCCAGCATCAGGGTCTTTTCAAATGAGTCAGCTCCTTGCATCAGGTGGCCAAGGTATTGGAGTTTCAGCTTCAACATCAGTCCTTCCAATAAACACCCAGGACTTATCTCCTTTAGGATGGACTGGCTGGATCTCGTTGCAGTCCAAGGGACTCTCAAGAGTCTTCTCCAACACCACAGTTCAAAAGCATCAATTCTTCTGTGCTCAGCTTTCTTCACAGTCCAACTCTCACATCCATACATGACCACTGGAAAAACCATAGCTTTGACTAGACGGACCTTTGTTGGCCAAGTAATATTTCTGCTTTTTAATATGCTGTCTAGGTTGGTCATAACTTTCCTTCCAAGGAGTAAGCATCTTTTAATTTCATGGCTGCAATCACCATCTGCAGTGATTTTGGAGCCCAGAAAAATAAAGTCAGCCACTGTTTCTACTGTTTCCCCATCTATTTGCCATGATCACACACACACACACACACACACACACACACCTACAACTATCTATTTTATACTTGATAGCCCAATGGCTCAGCGGTAAAGAATCTTCATGCAATGCAGAGATGCAGCAAGAGCTGCAGGTTTGATCCCTGGGTTGGGAAGATCCCCTGGAGAAGAAAATGGCAACACACTCCAGTCTTCTTGCCTGGGAAACAGAGGAGCCTGGCGGGGTCCATGGGGTGTCAAAAGAGTTGGACACGACTTAGCGACTAAACAGCAACAGAAGTGTGTACACGTCAATGCTGCTTTTTCAGTTTGTCCCACCCTCACCTTTCCATATTGTGTCCATAAGTCTGGTTTCTACTAGGGTCATCAGTACCATTTTTCTAGATTCCATATATTATATATGTGTTAATATATGATACTTGTTTTTTTTTTCTTTTTGACTTACTTCACTCTGTATAAGAGGCTCTAGGTTCATTCACCTATGACCCAGCAATCCCACTACTGGTCTTTTACCCTGAGAAAACCATAATTCTAAAAGACACATGTACCCTAATGTTCACTGCAGCAATATTTACAATAGCCAGGACAGGAGGCAACCAAGATGTCCATCAACAGATGAATGGATAAAATGTTGTGGTACATTTATACAATGAAATATTATTAAGCCATAAAAAGGAACAGATTTGAGTCAGTTGTAGTGAGGTAGATGAACCTAGAGTCTTTTATACAGAGTGAAGTAAGTCAGAATGATTTTAAGAAATTAGATATCTCAGTAAGGATGTAAGGGTGGGTGCAAAAGTAATGTTGTTCAATAGTTTATTATAGAAAATGAATGAAAATGAAATTTGTCACTGAAGCTATTGGCCAGTCCAGGCAATCACTCTAATATGTATCTGGCTCACATCCTAAATTAAACTCTGATTAACAGAGCTACTGGTTCTTGATTTTATGGTTTGGTCATAGAATGTTATAATTCACATGTGCCATTGATTGCCAGGAGAAATATCAATAACCTCAGATATACAGATGACACCACCCTATGGCAGAAAGTGAAGAGGAACTAAAAGCCTCTTGATGAAAGTGAAAGAGGAGAGTGAAAAAGTTGGCTTAAAGCTCAACATTCAGAAAACTAAGATCATGGCATCTGGTCCCTTCACTTCATGGGAAATAGATGGGGAAACAGTGGAAACAGTGGCTGACTTTATTTTTTTGGGCTCCAAAATCACTGCAGATGGTGATTGCAGCCATGAAATTCAAAGACACTCCTTGGAAGGAAAGTTATGACCAACCTAAATAGCATATTAGAAAGCAGAGACATTACACTGCCAACAAAGGTCCATCTAGTCAAGGCTATGGTTTTTCCAGTGGTCATGTATGGATGTGAGAGTTGGACTGTGAAGAAAGCTGAGCACAGAAGAATTGATGCTTTTGAATTGTGGAGTTGGAGAAGACTCTTGAGAGTCCCTTGGACTGTAAGGAGATTGAACCTGTCCATCCTAAAGGAGATAAGTCCTGGGTGTTCATTGGAAGGACTGATGCTGAAGCTGAAACTCTGATACTTTGGCCACCTCATGTGAAGAGTTGACTAATTGGAAAAGATCCTGATGCTGGGAGGGATTGGAGGTAGGAGGAGAAGGGGACGACAGAGGATGAGATGGCTGGATGGCATCACCGACTCAATGGACATGAGTTTGAGTAAACTCCGGGAGTTGGTGATGGACAGGGAGGCCTGGCGTGCTGTGATTCATGGGGTTGCAAAGAGTTGGACACGGCTGAGCAACTGAACTGAACTGATTCAACTGAAAGATTGCTTAGATTGCTTAGAACAGTTGGAATGTTTTAGCAGCTGTACCACTTCTCAGAAAGTGCCTGTGCCAAGTGCCTATGAATTACTTTGACCACAATTGTTAAGCACAATTAAATTGCCTTTGAGTTCTAAGGGAACCTTGAACTATACTATGGTCTCCAGATCATTTAATGGCATATCTCCATGACTATTTTTTCTGTTTAAAAAAGAGGAATAAATCAGAGTTACAATTATTGTGGTAAAAGGTAACTCTTAACAGCCTTACTGGGTTAAAGGAAAGCACACAAAAAAAATCAAAGGTGCGAATTAAATTTCCATAATGATAAAAATTTGCATGATATCAAACAGTGAAATATCCTATTAGCTGATAAATAATCTCATTGCTATGTACCTTAGTGTATCATTCTCACATTTTTATGGTAATTATTTCTTGCCTGGGGACATTTGTTAAGAGAAACATTCAACTCACACTAACAGTAAGGTCATAAGATACACTTTTCTAATCAAATTTTGGGATGAATCAAATATATTCTTTGATTTACACTTGTCTAAAGAATTTGGCTCGTATGATCACAGTTGATCTGTGGCAATCATGAGAGCATTAAAACAAGTCAAACAGGAGAAGATAATAGTATAATTAGTATAATTTGATGTAGCTTTTATGTGCATGTGTTTTTAATGAAATCATCTATAAGTAGTTCTTTTTTGGAAACTTTGATATATATAAATGTTAAATATATTTGTTCTTGGGCCAGATGATCAAAGTGTTCATTAAGCAACATTTCTGATTACTCTTCTCTGCCCCTCTGTGATGTTTCACTTGATTTCTGTTCTGCTTATTCTTTAGAAAGAATAGCTGCTCAGTACTGAGGATGTTTTTCAAAGCATAGATGAGAATTTAATATCTACCCCTGAATCTATCAATCAAAAATTTTTTTAAAAAGTCAATTATACACTTGGTATAGAGGGCTAAAAGGGGGTTCCTACTTAAGAGGAGGAGATAGGTTACAATGTAATACTCCAAACTATCTTCTAGTTTAGAAGAACAATCATAACCCAAAATTGTTAATAATATTGTTAAAATAGTAGTTATTTTTTGCTAAGCGCATATGTCAGACACTATGCTCAGACTGAAATATTCATTTATCCTCTTAACAGCTCTGTGAGGTAGTTCCTGTTCTTATTCCTATTGTGTACATCATGAGATCAGGATAGTGTGTGTATTTATGAGTGTGTACATTCAGTGTGTATGTATGTGTGTGCTGTACTGTGCTTAGTTGCTTAGTTGTGTCTGACTCTTTGAGACCTCACGGACTGTAGCCCGCCAGGCTCCTCTGTCATTGGGGATTCTCCAGGCAAAAATACTGGAGTGGGTTGCCATGCCTTCTTTTAGGGGATCTTCCCAACCCAGGGACTGAACTCAGGTCTCCCACATGCAGGTGGATTCTTTACTGTCTGAGCCATCAGGGAAGCCCAAGAATACTGGAGTGGTTAGCTTATCTCTTCTCCTGGAAGAGATTTCCAGGGATCTTCCTGACCCAGGATTTGAACTGGGGTCTCCTTCTTTGCAGGTGGATTGTTTACCAACTGAGCTGCCAGGGAAGGCTGTATATGTATATGCATGCACACAAAGGCGGAGAAGGCAGTGGCGCCCCACTCCAGCACTCTTGCCTGGAAAATCCCATGGATGGAAGAGCCTGGTAGGCTGCAGTCCATGGGGTCGCTGAGTTAGACACGACTGAGCGACTTCACTTTCACTTTTCACTTTCATGCATTGGAGAAGGAAATGGCAACCCAGTCCAGTGTTCTTGCCTGGAGAATCCCAGGGACGGGGAGCCTGGTGGGCTGCTGTCTATGGGGTCGCACAGAGTCGGACACAACTGATGCAACTTAGCACATGAAGGAATAATCACACATATATTTTAAAATCTAAATTATTCATCTAGCAGTATGTTAGGCAAATCTCTCCAAATTAAATCATTACATTTATGGCTGCCTAACATTCTGATTTTATTAGCAGATATTTAGATTGCTAAATTTTATCTATCACTGACAATGCTCAAATAAAAATACTTATACACATTTTGTTATTGTTGTTCAGTTGCTAAGTCATCCAATTCTTCATTACCCCATGGGCTGTAGCGTGCCAGGCTTCCCTGTCTTTCACTATCTCCTAGAGTTTGCTCAAATTCATGTCCATTGAGTCAGTGATGTCATCTAACCATCTTATACTCTGCTGTCCCCTTCTCCTTTTGTATTCAGTCTTGCCCAGCATCAGAGTCTTTTCCAATGAGGTGGCTTTTCACATCAGGTGGCCAAAGTATTGGAGTTTCAGCTTTAGCATCAGTCCTTCTAGTGAATATTCAGGGTTATTGTCTTTATAACAATAGGACAGAGAGTTGCATTCATTTAAATATTGTGTTACATAATATAACACTGTGCAGAAAGATGTTACCAAGGTACACCCAAATCAGTACTATAGGAGCCCTCATTTCCCCCACTCTTTTATCAACACTTGGTATTACCAATTTCACTAAAAAAAAAAAAAGATTCATGAAAGCTGTTTGATAAACTATTGGTAAAGAGGCATGTTATTTTTCCACTTTGTATTTCTTTTGTCATAAATTAAGTTTTCATCATATTTAAGATTTTTAATATTCATTTATTAAATGTCTGCAAAAGTGTGTTGCCTTCTGTTCTCTGTGCTGTGTTCAGTCGGTTCAGTCATGTCCAACTCTTTGCAACTGTGTGTACTGTAGCCTACCAGGCTTTTCTGTTCATGTGATTTTCCCAGCAAGTGTGGGAAATCCACTCCCAGCAAGAGTGGATTGCTATTTCCTCCTCCAGGGGATCTTCCTGACCCAGGGATTGAACCCACATCTCCTGCCTTGCTGGCAGATTCTTTACTGCTGAACCATGGGGGGAACCTGCCTTCTATTATAATAAAGTGTTTTTCTTTCATGGACCTATCTATCTATACATCTGTCTATTATCTGTTTATCAGTCTGAACACATGGAATCTTACATTTTCCCATGGGCTATAATCATTTGCTGTGATTAAATTGTCCTAGATTGACCAGTGAGGTTCTTTTTATGCTGGCTTTTGTGTTATACTGATATTTGGTTCCATTTTTTTCAGCAAAGTTTTGCTTTCTGACAGAGAAAGATGTAGAGGAGTGAAGGAATATGAAAAACTGCCATTTGGCAATTGCTAGTAATGACTGTTTTAGGCAGAATCATGAATGATTGTTAAACTGGTAACATCACACTGGGAAGTGATGGGACACAGGATGCTGACATAGACTCACAGTATCTCCCAGAAAATACTTACAATTAAAAAGGGAAAATGACATATTTTAAAGTGGATAAACCTGATAACTCTATCCAAACTATTAGGTTAATCATTAAAATTAGAATTACAAGTAATAAGATAAATACGTTCCTGTATCTCTTGACATAATGCACTGAAAAGCATACACACACTTGGTGATAATCCTTCTCTAAAGACACAAGTTGCATCCAACCACAAGGAGACATCACACAAATCCAAACTATGAGACACTATCGATATTAACTGGCATGTACTCTTGAAAAATGTCAAGTCCTGAAAGACATACAAAGTCTGAAGAAACTATCTGTTGTTGTGTCATTTAGACTTCATGTGAAGAGACATGAAACTAAATGCAATATTTGATCCTAAATTAGATCCTAGATCAGAAAGAAAGAATTAGCTTTCTTCTGCTATAAAGGACCCAGGTGGGATATAGGAAAAAATTGAATAGAGCTTCTACTTTAGATTGCAGTGCATTTTCTGATTGACAGTTGTAACCAAATGTATAATTCTCTTACATTGTACATTCAGTTATAACATACAGTGTAAGAGACTGCCCTTATAGTTTTTAGGAAATATGTCTTGCATCCTTTAAGGATAAGAGATATTGTATCAAATTGCCCTCCAATGGTTCAGAAAGAAGTAAATAATATGTATATTAGTAGTGTTAGCCACTCAGTTGTGTTTGACTCTTTGCAACCCATTGGACTGTAGCCTGCCATTCTGCTCTGTCCATGGAATTCTCTAGGCAAGAATACGGGAGCAGGTAGCTATTCCATTCTCCAGGGGATACTCCTGACCGAAATATCGAAGCCTGGTCTCCCGCATTGCAGGCAGATTCTTTACCAAATAATATGTATATAAACATATGTTTATAAATATATATGTGCAAGAGTCAGAGCAGGTAGGAAAACAGGGAAGGGAGAGAGAGGGAGGGGAAGTCAGTGTGTTAAATTATTAATATTTGGGGACTTTGGCAAGTGTATGAGAATTCTTCTATTTTTATAAATTTCTATAAGTCTTAAATTATTTCAACAAAAAAGTTTTAAAAATGTTGATTTCCTTTAACTCTATTTTGCTATCAGTCCTTTACTTAGTGATGTATATGTTCAGTTTTGTGAAGAGCGCCCTAAAGTTCTTTAATAGAATGAAAATATTTTCATTTATCCTTTTGCTAAAATTTCTAATATGGGCTGCATTTTGCCTAAAGGCAAGCGCATTCAAGGGAGATCAGACTGACATTTTGATCCCCTGCTGTTCCTTCATTATAAATAAAAGCATGACCAAGAAACCCATGGCTTAATTTATACTTAATTCTCATAAGAAGTAGTAACTTAAATGTGTTTTATTTATGTATTTGATTTCTCTAAAGTTCAGTTCAGTTCAGTTACTCAGTCATGTCCCACTCTTTGTGATCCATGGACTGCAGCATGCCAGGCTTCCCTGTTCATCACCAGCTCCTGGAACTTGCTCAAACTTATGTCCGTTGAGTCAGTGATGCCATTCAACCATCTCATCCTCGGTGGTTCCCTTTTCCTCCTGCGTTCAGTCTTTCCCAGCATCAGGGTCTTATCTAATGAGTCAGCTCTTTGTATCAAGTAGCCAAAGTATTGGAATTTCAGCTTCAACATCAGTTCTTCTAATGAATATTCAGGACTGATTTCCTTTAGGATTGACTGGTTTGATCTTGCAGTCCAGGAGACTCTCAAGAGTCTTCTCCAACACCACAGTACAAAAGAATCAATTCTACAGCGTTCAGCTTTCGTTAGGGTCGAACTCTCATATCCATACATGACTACTGGAAAAACCATAGCTTTGATTAGAAGGACCTTTGTCAGCAAAGTAATGTCTCTGCTTTTTAATATGCTGTCTAGGTTTGTCGTAGCTTTTCTTCCAAGGGACAAGCATCTTTTAATTTCATGGCTGCACTTACCATCTGCAGTGATTTTGGAGCCTCAAAAAATAAAGTCTGTCACTGTCTCCATTGTTTCCCCATTTATTTGTCATGATGTGATAAGACCGGATGCCATGATCTTAGTTTTTAGAATGTTGAGTTTTAAGCCGGATTTTTCACTCTCTTCTTTCACCTTTATCAAGAGGCTCTTTAGTTCTTTGCTTTCTGCCATAAGGCAGATGATTTCTATCATCTGAATATCTGAGATTATTGATATTTCTCCTGGCAATCTTGATTCCAGCTTGTGCTTCATCCAGCCCAGCATTTCTCATGATGTACTCTGCATATAAGTCAAATAAGCAGGGTGACCATATACAGCCTTGACGTACTCCTTTCCCAATTTGGAACCAGTCCATTGTTCCATGTGCAGTTCTAACTTTTGCTTCTTGACCTGCATACAGATTTCTCTCAGAGGCAGGTAAGGTGATCTGGTATTCCCATCTCTTTCAGAATTGTCCACAGTTTGTTGTGATCTACACAGTCAAAGGCTTTAACATAGTCAGTGAATCAGAAGTAGATATTTTTCTGGCATTCTCTTGCTTTTTCTATGATCCAATGGATGTTGGCAATTTGATCCCTTGTTCCTCTTTTTCTAAATCCAGCTTGAACATCTGGAAGTTCATGTTTCATGTACTGTTGAAGCCTAGCTTGGAGAATTTTGAGCACTACTTTACTAGCATGTGATATAAGTGCAATTTTGTGGTAGTTTGAACATTCTTTGGCATTCCTTTCTTTGGGATTGGAATGAAAGCTGACCTTTTCTAGTCCTATGGACGCTGCTGAATTTTCCAAATTTGTTGGTTTGTTGAGTGCAGCACTTTCACAGCATCATCTTTTAGGATTTGAATTGGCTCAGCTAGAATTCCATCACTTCCACTAGCTTTGTTCACAGTGATGCTTCCTAAGGCCCATTTGATTTCACATTCCTGGATGTCTGGCTCTAGGTGGATGATCACGCCATTGTGGTTATCTGAATCTTTAATATCTTCCTTTGTACAGTTCTTCTGTGTATTCTTGCCCCCTCTTCTTAACGTCTTCTGGTTCTGTTAGGTTCATACCATTTCTGTCCTTTATTATGTCCATCTTTGCATGAAATATTCCCTTGGTATCTCTAGTTTTCTTGAAACCATCTCTAGTCTTTCCCATTCTGTTGTTTTCCTCTATTTCTTTGCGTTGATCACTGAGGAAGGCTTTCTTATCTCTCCTTGCTTTTCGTTGGAACCCTGCATTCAGATGGGTGTATCTTTCCTTTTCTCCTTTGCCTTTTGCTTCTGTTCTTGTCTCAACTATTCGTAAGGACCCATCGGACAACCATTTTGCCTTTGCACATTTCTATTTCTTGGGGTTGATTTTGATTACAGCCTCCTGTACAATGTTACGAACCTCTGTCCATAGTTCTTCAGACACTCTGTCTATCAGATCTAATCCTTTGAGTCTATTTGTGACTTCCACTGTATCATAATGGATTTGATTTAGGCCATACCTGAATGGCCTAGTGGTTTTCCCTACTTTCTTCAATTTAAGTCTGAATTTTGCAGTAAGGAGTTGACGATCTGAGCCACAGTCAGCTCTTGGTCTTGTTTTTGATTTCCCTATATAGGTTATATTATTTTAATCTCATTCAGGTTTATTTAAAAATCTTAAAACATACTTATGAGATTACCTGTTTAACACTAGATACAATTTTTATCTGTGTGGCATTCTGATAAAGTTTAATTTCCTCTGGTTCTAACAGTGACACTGGGGCTCCTGATTCATGTCATGAAACTGTTAAGATAAAGCTGCTTTCATGAGTTTCTTCCAGCACTTTTAATAATTAACTTTATAGATGGTGTTCAGGATAAACTTGCCTTGTGCTCTATTTCACACAAAATGGAGTTTTACTAAAGTAAGGCCATAAAGTATTTAAAGCTAATAGTAGGTTTTCACAGATGAGGACTTATTTTAGCTGTCTGTGAGTTGCCTTAATGCCAGATATGTTGACTATCACTTGGACAAACTTAGGTTTAGAAGTAAGACAGGTGCAAGATGAAGTTGACTCAGAGAGGATCACAGAACTATGGACAAACAAGAAAATTCCCACTACCTAGATAAAGTGGGACTGCACTGGGGAAAGGAGTGGCTAGTGAAAGGAAACATGTTTTCAAGTGTAGGGCTAAATCAGAAATTTTAAGGAGACAAGGATTTAGTAAATGATGCAACAAAAACTTTAAATGAAATTTAGAGTGACATAAAAATAGCTGCCTATTTAGCAAAAACTAGCTATAATAAATCCCTCATAAAACCCAATAATACCTCATCACAGTCTCAATGCTTTGTGATGCATTCTAACTGTCTTCTGGATCCTTCTTTGGGTGCTTTAATTAACCTTGGTAACCCAGTCCTCAGCTTAATCCTCAACAACAGCTAAACTGTTACAGAATTATGATCCTATTCAGCATTGGGTCACTGAATTGAATGAAGCAAGTTTGCTAATTCCAGGCCTTTTCTTCATTCTACCACTGTGGAGTGAAATGAATCATGAAGAAATTTGGTGATCCTGATGTGCTGTATGTTTCAGCTTCTACTTCTTTTCCTGAAACACTTCCCTTTCCCCAGATAAAATAGTGCACATTTTTTCATGACTATCTACCAGAAAACTCAGTAACATTATCATAATTTTGATGAAAAAATTTTCAGAAAGGATTAAATGGAGTATTTGGAAGGCATTTTAAAGTCACACAGATTAATACTGTATGAATGCATGTTCAACAGTATCACTGTAACCAGTTAAGCCTTCTTAACCATATCCTACTTCATGGAGTGAATGGGGCTTGAGGAAACAGAACTAATTAGAGGAAGTGGCTATTCTCTAAGGGATATGTGCATTCTGGAGAACCAAACTGGTGAACATTTGGCATTAAACTTTAGATTACTTTAAGAGAATAAAATTATACCGTTATAACTGACTGTATAAGTGTATATATAGATTTCCATTTTATTTTTCCTTCTGCATATTGATACTTTAGAATGTTAGTAAATATATATGACTGATGGATGACTTTATGATAGAAACATAGGAAATTTGGCAGCGTATGTAGTTAGCTTGTTAAGTAATAGAATCCTATGTGTCTAATGATGCTAGGACATGATAGAATGCACTTCCCAGTTTCCCCTGCGTGTGTCTGGATTGTGAGCACAAATGGGTCCCAGTGATGGGTATGACTCTCCATGTTTTTTTCCCTTTTAGTTTGATGCTATTAAAACATCTAGTCTAAGGTATAGAGTTCACTGCAGAGTTTCTGTCATCATGAGTTCCAGAATAATTGAGTAGACCAGAACCCTACTTGCCTGGAACCACTTTGGCATGTTAGGAATAAATTCTTGTATATTAAGCTACTAAAATGTTAGAGCTTATCTATTATAGCAGCAAGTAGTACCCTAATGAATACGGGAGGTGATAATTAAATAGTATGAGAAAGTGAAGCTAAATTTAAAAGTGAACAGAGGAAGAATAAAAGAGTAACTAAAAAATAATGAAAATATTAAAGAATAAATGTTTAGAGCAAAAAATGATGTTAAATAAGAAATCAGCATAAAGCAGATAGAATAAATATATTCTAAAGTATGAACAGACTGATTTCCACTAAAAGGCAAACTACTGGATAGAGTTAGAAAACAAAACCCAGTTGTATGTAATTTATAAGAAATAAGCTACAAAAATGATGCGGACAGACAGACAGTCTCAGAGATCCTGGCAAAGATAAATAGTTCTAGGTAAATATAAGCCTAGAGAAAGAGGCGGCAATGTTAAATAAGGTCATTGAAAAAATTTAGAGCACCAAACAAGATTAAAAAGGACAGTATATAATACAAAATGCATATTTTTAAAGATGTTACATTAGTAATAAAACTACATGAAATGCATTTGGTAACAAAGAAAACTTTTGCAATTAAAAAAAAAGTGGTCAACTGTATTACTGTCTGCTCATAAATCAATACAATTGAGGGAGAATGAGATGAATGGAGAAAGTAGCATCAACATATATATATATATACTATCATGTGTAAAATGGATAACTGGTAAGAAGTTTCTGTGTAACACAGGGAGCACAGTCTGTGGTGACCTAGGGGGTGGGATGGGGGAGGGGAGGGAGGCTGAAGAGAGAGGGGATATATGTATATTTGTGGCTGATTTGCATTACTGTTAGGCAGAAACCAGTACAACACTGTAAAAATTAAAAAACAAAGCATAAAAAAGAAATTGAAAAAATATTTTAGCTACTTAAATTTAGAAAACACATACCTATAAAAACTCTTGTATCAGTGAAGAAAGTTAATAAATCAACCATGCAAAACACAGTGAAAAGGAGAATACTTCATATGTATGGAATGTATAAAAAGCTAAAATTAAGGGATATTTTATAGGCTTAAATATTCTCTTATTAAAGAGGTGAGACAATAAGTGAGAGAAATCAAGTGCTCATCTTAAGAATTTTTAAAAGTTCACTGGCTAGGAATATAAATCTTTTAAGTTCCATGGCTGTGGGATTTAGTCTGTTTCTCCCTCTGACAAAATTTTATTAAAATATCATTGACATACATCACTGTGTAAGTTTTAGGTATAAAACATAATTGTTTAACTTACATATATTGTGAAAAGATTACATGCAATAAGTTTAGTTATTGAGGTATACAGTATCATATAGATAAAAAAGAAAAAGAAAAAAAAAGCAAAATATTTCCTTGTGGCAGGAACTCTTGCAGTTTACTGTCTTAACTTTCTTATATAGCATACAACAGTTTCCACTATAGTCATACATTCCTAGTACTTGTTAATTTCATAACTAGAAGTTTATAACTTTTGACCACCTTCCTGCAATTCCTCCTCCCCGCCCCCACTCTCCCACCTCTGGTAACAACAAATCTGGTATCTTTTTCTGTGAGTTTGATTTTTTTAAGATACCACATATAAATGAGATTATACAGAACTTGCCTTTCTCTGTCTGACTACTTTCACTTAGCATAATGCCCTCATGGGCTATCCATATTGTCACAAATGGCAGGATTTCCCTTATTAATAGCTGAATAATATTTCATTATATATATGTACACACATACACATATGTACATGTATGTGGATATGTATGAAACTGAAAAGTGAAAGTGAAAGTTGCTCAGTCATGTCTGACTCTTTGTGACCCCATAGACTATATAGTCCATGGGATTCTCTAGGCCAGAATACTGGAGTGGGGAGCCTTTTCCTTCTCCAGGGGATCTTCCCAACCCAGGAGTCGAACCGGGGTTGCCTATATTGCAGGCGGATTCTTTACCAACTGAACTATCAGGAAACCCATGTATATGTATATACACCACAATTTCTTTATTCATCCTTTTGTTGATAGACACTTAGATTGTTCCCATGTCTTGGCTATTGTAAATAATGCAGCTAAGAACATGGGGTGCAGAAATATTTTTGAGTTACTGTTTTTTTTTCTTTGCATATCTTCCCAAGGGTCAAATTGCTGCATCATATGGTAGTTCTAGTTTTAATTTTTTGAGATGATGTGTTTCTTTAGATTTGTAATCTCAGCCCTTAGTAGAGACCTAGCTTATAAAGAGACCTTTGGTGAATATTTGTTGAACAAATAAACTATAGGAAACCCAGTGATAAAAATAGCTGCCATTTACTAAGCATTTACAGTATGCCAGCCACAGTGCTTTACACGAATTATTTCATCCACTCAGAAATCCTATGAAGGTATCATCTTTTGATAAATGAGAAAATGGAAACTTGAAGAGGTTAAATTAATTGCCTAACCTACAAATTTAGCACGTTTCAGGGCTAAGATGGCAACCCATAGGTCTTATTTAAAAAATTCATGAACCAAACAACTATCTTACCTGGAAATAATAGAACCTGAATAACCTTGCAAAGAGAGGATTAAATTTTTATTATGATTGGAGGATATCAAATTTTTAACCTGTCCAAGCAGATGTAAATGTGGAGCTATAGAAGTCTGATCAAGACAGTGTAAGGTTAGCTACTTGCTGCCTTGTACTCCCTCTGTGAGAAGCAATGGGCAGTCAACAAATTAATTTGGTGGACCGTGTTAGTTTCCTGTGACTGCTGTAATCAGTCACCACATACCAGTGACCTAAGCAACAGAAACACATCCTCCCATAGTTCTGCAGGTCAGAAGTCTGAAATCATAATAAACAGGGCTGTGTTCCCTCCCAAGACTCTAGAGGAGAATTGATTCCTTGCTTCTTCCAGTGTTTGGTAGCTATTGGCATTCCTTGGTTTGTAGCTGTATCTCTCCAAACTCTGCCTCTGTCTTCACATGGCCTTCTTGTCTGTGTGTATGTGCTATCTCCCTTTGCTTTTCTTTTATAAGGACACTTGTGATGGCATTTAGACCTTCTGGATAATCCAGGGCAGTCTCATCTCAAAATCCTTAGCTGCATTACATTTTCAAATACCCTTTACCCAAAGAAGGTAAAAAGAGAAGTTCCAGGGATTTGGACTTGATATCTTTGAGTGGCCATTATTCAAATTATTACAGGGATTTCTCAAGAGGGAGCTACAGAGGTACAGGCTTTGAGGGGAGAAGCAAGAACACATTAATCCAATTAGTACAAATAAAAATTGTTAAAAGAATTGAAAAGAGGGGAATCATTTGGACTCAGGTTTTGGGAGAGCCTTTAGGAAAGTAGGATCTGAGCTGTATTAGGAAGACTATTAAGAATTTTGCAGTGAAGGAATTAGCAGAGACCTGCAGCTGGGAATTTATAAGGTGAATTTTTGAGGTGATAAGGAGAATCTGGTAAATATTTCTCAGGAGAGGCAATGTTGTTAAGTGATTAGAATCACAGAATTATTAAAAAAACAAACAAACAACTGGCCATGCATGCCTTGCTAAGTGGGAGGCAACATTCTCCAATAAAATTCCATGTTCTGACAGATATTAAAGTAGCAGCTCAGAAATCCGAAATGGCCTTCCATATGCACATGGGTATCACAACAAACTGTGGAAAATATTTCAAGAGATGGGAATACCAGACCACCTGACCAGCCTTCTGAGAAATCTGTATGCAGGTCAGTAAGCAACAGTTAGAACTGGACATGGAACAATAGACTGGTTCCAAATTGGGAAAGGAGTACCTCAAGGCTGTATATTGTCACCCTGCTTATTTAACTTCTATGAAGAGTACATCATGAGAAATGCTGGGCTACATGAAGCACAAGCTGGAATCAAGATTGCTGGGAGAAATATCAATAACCTCAGATATGCAGATGACAGCACCCTTATGGCAGAAAGTGAAGAACTAAAGAGCCTGTTGATGAAAGTGAAAGAGGAGAGGGAAAAAGTTGGCTTAAAACTGAACATTCAGAAAACTAAGACCATGGCATCCAGTCCCATCATTTCATGGCAAATAGATGGGGAACCAATGGAAACAGTGAGAGACTTTATTTTTTGAGCTCCAAAATCACTGTAGATGGTGACCACAGCCATGAAATTAGAAGATGCTTGCTCCTTGGAAGAAAAGCTATGACCAACCCAGACAGCTTATTAAAAAGCAGAGACATTACTTTACCAGCAAAGATCCATCTAGTCAAAGCTACGATTTTTCCAGTGGTCATGTATGGATGTGAGAGTTGGATTATAAAGAAAGCTGAGTGCCAAAGAATTGATGCTTTTGAACTGTAGTGTTGGAGAAGACTCTTGAGGATCCCTTGGACTGCAAGGAGATCCAACGAGTCCATCCTAAAGGAGATCAGTCCTGAATATTCATTGGAAGGGCTGATGTTGAAGCTGAAACTCCAATTCTTTGGCCACCTGATGTGAAGAACCAACTCATTGTGAAAGACCCTGATGCTGGGAAAGATTGAAGGCAGGAGGAGAAGGGGACGAAAGAGGATGAGATGGGTTGGATGGCATCACCGACTCAAAGGACATGAGTTTGGGTAAACTTTGGGAGTTGGTGATAGACAGGGAGGCCTGGTATACTGCAGTCCATGGGATCACAGAGTCGGACACGACTGAGCGACTGAACTAAACTGAACTGATGCACATGCAAAAGGCCATTTGTCTCCATGTCTTAGAGCTCACAACATGCACCATCACTGAGGGGCTGTCTGAGATCCCAAGAGTGGAACGTGGCCCAAAGATACAAATTCCTTTTAGGAAGATCCAGATAGCATCTACGAATTTGAGAACCAGAGCCTCCACTCTTAAAACGTTATCAGTCTTTATGGAAGCTGTTTCATTATAAATATAAATCCTCATTTACTCAAGTTTTCTGTGCAATAATCTCAGTTCACTTCTGTGTCTCCTAGCAGCTGATCACTTGTGGCTAGAGTGACTCTGGTAACTTTATTTTTGCAAAAGATGTATTTATCCTGCTGGGGAATATCATCATTTTTCTTCATTCTCTCTGACATTGTGTCCGTTATATTCTGAGTTTGCCCACAGGACAGAAATAAATAGCTCAGTCTTCTTTAAAAACAAAGTGCGAATTGAATAAATTTAGAGGCTGCTTGGAGCTCCTGATGCTGATGGAAGAGTGTCTTTCTTCAATTTATTCTGTTTCCCTTTATTTCCGAAGGAGACTGGTTATTTATTTTGCTTCATGGAGAGAGCTCTTAGCATCAACGTTAGGGCCAGAATAATTACGAGTAATAGCTGAACAGAAACTATAGCTGAGTCAAGGCATTACTGAAAGTCTGATTTACTCTCTGTTTTATGAGGTAAAAACAACAGCCGTATACCAGACAAATTGTACCTTACAATGTTAACACTTAAGACCCAACTCTAGTGTAAATTAACTGTGTGTTTGTGGTACTGAGGAAAGAATCTCGGTGCAGAGGGCATCAGTGTTTTTTCTGCCTTATTTTCACAGGGAGGACTGTAATTCTTAGGAAACTCTGGCTCTCAGCTGCCTGTCAAAATGGAGGGTTTTTTCAAGCAGCAATTTCCCAGTGAAACCCTTTTGGGCTATAAGGATCAGAGTACTCTCACAGGAAGTGGAATTCAAGAGTACTCTTCAAAGCACCTTCTGGTCTTTCCTTATCCATTCTTAGCTTTTGAAGTATGTTAAGAATCCTGCTGTTTCTTTGAATTTTTCCCCAGGTACACTTCTGACCTGGAGACTTGGGTCTCACCTGGATTCTGTCACCCAGGGGGTAAAGAAGTTAGGGAGAGAAACCTAATATTCTAGCCTCTCTCTGACTCTGATTTATGTACAGGGACATTTTCTGATATTCCAGCCTGTTTCTCAATGATCTTAGGCATGAGCTAAAAAAAAAAAAAAAAAAAAAAAAGATGAAATTGGATAGCTACAGATTTAGGTGTAAGGAGTTGTATGATATAAACAATATTGGAAAGGCTTAGGAGTAGAATTAGCTAATGATAGAAAATTCTGCCAGACTGGTGGCCAAGGATTATAATTTCAAGTACCTATGGTTCACTCTGGTAATATGGGGATGCACATAAAATTTTCAAGTGATCTGACACAATTTCCCATAATGATACCAACTTTATATACGAGCTTAAGTTTTATAGGGACACCTAGGAGATAGGTGGGTTTCAGTTTCAGGACCACTTTAACAAAGCAAGTTGCATGGACTTTTTGTTTCCCAGTGTCTATAAAAGTTATTTTTACACTATTACTGTTGTCTATTAAAGTAGCATTATGGCTAAAGAAATCTACATAATTTAAAATACTTTATTTAAAAAAATTGTGATCTGAGCCTACAGCATGTCAGTGTAGTAATATCAAAGATCACTGAGTATAGATCATCATAACAAATATAATAATAGTAAAATGGAAATATTATGGGAACTACCAAAAGGTTACACAAAGATACAAATGAGCAAACACTGTTGGGAAAATGGTGCTGATAAATTTGCTTAATGCCGGGTTGCCACAGACCTTCAATTTATGAAAAACGCAGTGTCGGTAAAATGCAGTAAAGTGAAATACAGTAAAACGAGGTATAATATGAGTAGGTACAGACAACAGGGGTTACAGACTCTGGTGTATAGAACCATTTTTAAAGAAATTATAAGAACTTTCAAAGAAATTTTCCAAGATTCATTAATTTCTTTCCTGGCCTATATTCTACTAGAAATGAGAAACTTTATCCTAGGTAGTTCAACATAAACACATGCAGTTAGAGGTTTTTAAGTCAATTCCAGATTTCCTAGGCAAATTCTCTCTTCCCCTATGTGAAGGCAGAATTCTAAGATAGCCTGCATGGTTCCTGCCCTCTAGAATTCATATTTTTTGCAGTCATTCAGTCAATTACTAATCTAGGTATGGCTGTGAATAGATTGTGAAGGTATAATCGAGATCACAAATTAGTTGACTCTAAGGAAGGGAGATTATCTTAATGGGTCTGGCATAATTTCATGAGCCCTTTAAATATGGGTCTAGACATCAGAGACAGACAAATTTGATTTGAAGCTTGATAAAGAATTGATGGCATCAAAGATGGGGCAAGGAATGCAGGCAGGCTCTAAGAGCTGAGACTGGTCTGTTCTTGGAGGAGGGCAGAAGGAACAAAAAGTGACAGTTGAAATGAGAAGGTATCTTGAGATCCAAAAAGAGACAGGCAGCTCCGTAGAATCAGTGTATCGGTTTATTACAGCATGGGGCTTCCAAGGTGGTGCTAGTAGTAATAGAGCCTGCCTGCCAATGCAGGAGGCATAAGAGATGTGGGTTTGATCCCTGGGTTGGGAAGATCCCCTGGAAGAGATAATGGCAACCCACTCCAGTATTCTTTCTGGGGGAATCCCATGGAAAGAGGAGCCTGGCAGGCTACAGTCCATGGGGTTGCAAAGAGTCAGATACTACTGAGTGTCTGAGCACTAACTTACAGGGTAGGACTGGACAGACAATGATCTCGAAGCATTTATAGCTGTACTGTGTACTACCAAGGGGTCACTGGAACAAGTTCATGGTTAACTTAGGGTATGGGGGTAGGTGTTTGGGAAAATGAAGTGTGCTCCTAAGTCAAGATTTATGAATGGGTAACTAGTATCATAGGTGCCAGGAATATAACAGGGAGGGTCTTCATCATTGTTTGGGAACTAACAGCGTAGAGGCCACTTGGTCCTAATGATTATTAAACAATATCTATTAACTACAAAGCCCTTGACAATACAGAAGTGATTTCCCACACAGTACAGTTCTGGGTAAGGTGAGGTTAAGTCCATCAGATTTGTCATTAGAAATGAAACACTTGGCTTAGTGTACTGCTATTGTCTTTGTTGGTATTTTATATTACGTATTAGTTATTTAGCAAGTAGCAAGATATATAGGGAGAAAATAGGAACAAATTGTATTGGGATCCTTACCATTGCAAATGCTAGAAACTCAACTTGTATTGGTTAAACAAACAGTGGAAGTTCAAGGAGCTTCAGCTGCAGCCTCCAATGATACCAACATTTATCCTATTCCCCTTTCACTCTATCACTAGCAAAGTTTTGGTCTCAGAGCAGCATCAGTCTAACTAAGGAGAGCAGTGACTTTTAAAGAACTCTCATGACCTTGTTTGAGCCATAATTCTGCCCCTGAACTAATCACAGTAGCTCAGAGGGGTAGAAGGGTGGTTTGATTGGTCATCCTTGGTCACATGACCCAGATATTGGAGAAAAGCAGGCCTACCTAATATATAATATCCAAAAAGCATTGAGCAGAGGAAAAGCAGTTTGTAATTAGAAAGATGCTAATAACTAAATTATCTCTGCTTGCATTCTATCACATTCTTTCTTTCACTAACTAGAAGTGTAGTCTATGGAAAGTCTCTTAAATAGTCTGGACTTTGGTTTCTTCAACTATAAAACAAGGTGTTATGCTCTATGACTTACTCATCCATCTGTCCATTCTTCAGTTATTGACCACCTCTTGCCAGTATTATGTTAGATGTTAAGGATCCAAAGAAGATTAAATATGACCCCTTCCACTGATGGTCTAGAGTGGGGGGCAGCCACAAAAGCAATAATGACAGTGAACTCATATAGGGTAACGTGGAACACAAATAGAGAGGGCTGTTCTTTGCTAGGAATCTATTCTATGCCAGGTTCTGGTTTACCTGCTTTATATGCTTTACAATATCTGGCCCTCATGTTACATAATAAAGCAATTGCTGGACTAAAGTACTTTAAAGATGAGAAAACCAAGATTAGAGGGATTTGGTAAATTCCTCGGGATCAGATGATCATAGTGGCTGCTGGCAATTTTGGATTCATGCTGGACTCTGAATACTCTGTTCTTGGCACTGCACCACAAGCAGAGAGGGGGCAACTACACCTACAGGAAAGGTTCGGGAAAATCCCACAGCAGAGGTGACCTGCTGAGTGGAAAGATAACATTTTGCCAAGTGGAAAAGAGGAAAAAGCATGAACATATCTGGTTTATTTAAGGATAAACTCAACTCCTGCAAAGTCCAGTCAGGGGCTGCTGGGGAAACTGAGAAGTGCAACTAGGAGGGGGGTTGACTACAAATGTGTGAAGGGCTTTGAACAAAGGACATTGGACTTTATCTGTAGGCAACAGGAAGCCCCTTTCAGAGATACTATGCAGGGTTTAGAACAAAACTCTGAAGAATCATATTTTGATTTAAAGATATCACCTGTGGTCCTTTAGATGATAATATTTTACCTAGTGTCACATGCAGTTGTACATTTGATTAGGCAAAACAAAGGAGCTTGAAATAGTGTGTAGAAAAATATAGGATTTATTACATGTAATTTTAAAATTCTGTGTCTTTCATATAAGAGTTAACATGTTCTTTCTTTCTCCCCCCATACCATTTGTTTTCTTGTTTGGCATTTCCTGAGGAATGTGTGAATGCAGAATTTTAGATTTTATATTTTTACCTGATCTCCATTTCATGTAAAGAAAAACAGACTCAGAAAGCTCTGACTTAACTGTGGATATATCTATGACTGGGCTTTTCAAGTTAGTGCCTTTTTCATACAAAAGACCTTGCTTTTGTATTAATCAATAACTAGGACAATTTAAATGTCTTGGGGTCATTTTCTCCATGGGAAAAGATGCTCCAAGCTGGGAGTAATCAGAACAGCTGTTCTTATCATAAGGCTGCCATTGCCTTAGACTTATTTATTTATTTTACCATGTGGACTGTGATAAATGGAATGAAATCAACTACCTGTATATTAATAATGCTGCTAAATTATTTTTGATCCATTTTATCTGAAATTTAATTATGTTTTCATGTTCAACCATTTTTCATTTGAAAATGCCCCCTAGTACTACAGAAGTATCTCATTCATTATGATAATTTCTTTGAATGTATCACATAAAAATTGTACTTGAGTTATTATGGCTTTTCTTGCCATGACGTTAACCCTCTGGCTTGGTGCTGAAATTGCCTTGCTAGTTTAAATAGATTAGAAGGTGTCTTGATATATTGAATGAAGATGGGTCTTTAATTGCATGAAAGTAAAAACTTCTATGCTTTGAAAAAGGAAAAACACAAGTCTCTTGTGTTTTTATCTGCTTTTCAAGATATACAGTGTAGATTTTACGGGTTTTTATTTTGAATGAAAGTTTAGCTACATTTAGATAACCAAACTCATTAAATTTCCCTGTGTTGATCCTTTTTTCTTGACTACTGTCATTTCTGGATACAGAAGTTAAGTGGCAATGCTAGTATTCCAAGTGTATTGCAAGTCATACTGGGTAAACACATTCAGAGTTTGTGCCATGCTTGGCAAGTGGAATGGTTCAATCACATTCATCTTGAAAGGAAGCTAACTTTCATGTTCTCTCCTTCCTTTCTCTCTCTGTCTCTCTGCCTGTCTGTCTCTGCCTCTAGCTCTCTCATATAGGAATAGGTTTAATAAATATTTGTCCTCAGACGGTCAGTATACTCTACACTCACATTAGAACTTTTTCTTCCAATAATTCTTTCTGTCCTTAGACACTTACAGTCAGTTCCCACCTGGTTTGACTCCCAGTTTCATCGCATGATTTGTTGCCTGGTTTAGTTAAATTTATAAATGTATCTGTGATTTACATGCAAATATATTCGCTCTGTATTCCCTGGTGCTCAGTGGACACATTACTATTCCTCGTGATTGGCTAAAGGGAAGTTTTTAGTGCACAATTATGTTGTTTCATTTTTGCTGATGCAGGAGTTCAGATAAGGTGATGGATTAGAAGTATACAATCTTTATTTATATTGCAGGATGTCCTTGCTGACACAAGGGAAGTTTACACATTTAGGAATGAAATTCTCTGTTCATCACCCAAATAGTCTAGGAAAAGCTAGTCTTTAAAATGTAGTATTGATAAGAGAAAGGCTGAATAGGTGGAAATTATTTCCACCTAAAGGCATAGTGGGTAACACTGAGATGAGAAAATGAGTGGAGGAAAACTGTTCTGAAAGTTGGTTAAAAACTAGGTCTGATTATTGTACTTTCCCAGGTTAATACCCATTTGAGGATAAGTACTCCTCTAAAGAGACTTATGAAAAGGCAGCACAGTCTTTCATTCCTCTTTGCAAAAGTTTCTCAGACTCCATAAAACTGCCTGAAAACTGCTCAGAATGAATTTTACAAGCTGCTTTTTATTTTATTCTGGGAAATAATGGGAAGAGTTCACGCCAGAAAAACAGAAGGTGACATTATAGAATGCACTTTACCTAATGAAGAATAATATTTCAGTAAATGCTCAAAACAGTTTTACTGAGGTCTAACCGACACACAATAGATTGTACATGTTTAAAGGGTATGGTTTCAAGACAATATACATGTATTTTTAGCTACAATTACTTTATCAGATACATGATTTGCAAATGTTTTCTCCCATTTATTATTTTTTTCTTAACTGTATACTTCAGAGATAACTCATTTTAATTTTTATGAATTCCAATGTATCAGCTTTTCTTCTATGGATTACCCTTTTGGTGCTGTCTCTCTCTCTCTTTTTTTCATTTATTTTTATTAGTTGGAGGCTAATTACTTTACAATATTGTAGTGGTTTTTGCCATACATTGACATGAATCAGGTGCTGTCTCTTAAGAAAGTTTTGCTTGTCCCAAGGTCACAAAGATTTTTCTCCTATACTTACTTTTAATTTTTTTGTCCATGATCAGTTGAGTTAATTTTTGTATAAGATGTGAGGTATATATTGAAGCTGATTTTTTGTATATTGACATCCAGTTTTTCCACCACTACTTGTTGAAAAGACGGTCCTTTTCCTACTGAACTGTCTTTGCAACTTAGTTGAAAATCAGTTTTCCATATGTGTGTGGGTATATTTCTTGAGTCTGTGCTGTTCTTTTTCTGTCTTTACAACAGCGCCACTCTGTCTTGATTGCTGTAGACTTATAAGAAGCTTTGAAACCATGTGGTGCTAGTTCCCCAACTTTGTCCTTTGCTAGGTTGTTTTGGCTATTCTACATCCTTTGCATTTCCATTAAGATTGTAGAATCAATTTCTACCAAAATGTCTAATAGGATTTAAATTGAGTTTGTATTAAATCTGTAGATCAATTTGAGAGAATCAACATCTTAACAGTATCTCATCCTCTGACTAATGAGTATGGAATAACTCTCCATTTATTTATTTTATTTCTCTTGGCATTGTTTTGTAGTGTATAGATCACGTAGTATTTTGTCAGATATACACCTAATTATTTGCATATAGTAATGTTTTTTTAATAATATTTCCATGTGCAATTGCTTTTTACTGTTATATAGAAATAGAATTGATTTTTGCATGCTGATTTTTATCCTGCACACTTGCTATTGGTTTTTTTTTAATAGATCACATTAAGTTTTATATATATTTAAATAATTTTATACTAGTTGTTTTGTATATCACTATGTTTGATGTTTAGGGACTGTGAACACATAGTAGTTGATTTGAGTCACCCATGAAGAATTTAACAGTTCTATAACAATTGGGTTTCCCTGGTGGTTCAGTTGGTAAAGAATCTGCCTGCAATATGTGAAATTTGGGTTTGATTTCTGGGTTTGGAAGATCAGCTGAAAAAGGGAATGGCTGCCCACTCCAACACTCTTGCCTGGAGGATTCCGTGGACACCGTAGTCTGGAAGGCTAGTCTATGGGGTTTCAGAGGGTCAGACATGACTGAGTGACTAACATGCTACATGCCATAACAATTAACATTTAGATCTCCATCAGAGAGTGCATGGTATTATAAGAGTTATGGCTGGGACCCAAATGCAGTTAGAAATAAAATAACCAATTCTTGCCAGAGACCATGACTAATTTGAAATTTTAAATAATTCCCTATATATTGTTAATGCTCAGTAAATATTAGTACTGTTAGATGGGATAAAACTCTTCTTCTCAATATTGATTTACCTTCATATAACATTTGTCTTCTAAAGAAACTGAATGATGCTTTGAAGTAATGAGTGTCCCTCTTTTAGGTCATTATCATCTGTTCTTTGTCATTTGGAACATAGAGAACTGTACATAGGATTAACAACAGTATTTTGCTTTTATCAAAGTGCATTTAATAAAGGTGTTTGGATTATTTTCTTCTTAATATTTCAAGTATTAAAACTTTGTTCTTTTAGGATGTTTACAGAGAACTAATCAAGCCAATAAATCACTTTCAGAAGAAATCTGTTCAAAGACAGATTTATACTGAAAGCATTCTCTTTCTCTGTCTATTTAAAGACCTGCAAATGTGAAATGATCCTAACTTGCATGGAATTTATCAGGTAAATAGTTTCTTTTAATCTCATTTTTGGAACCAACTTTGTAATAGAAAAAGCTTTTTATTTCAGTTATTAGGCAATTAGATAAGGACTGCTTTTGAGAAATCACTCTTATACATCTGGATTAGACAGTTCTGGGTGCTCCCACAGGTCTCTGTTTTTTGCTGATCATGACATTGCTCATTCTGTGTTGGGATTGCCGATATACATGTTGATGATCTCTGGACTGTCGGCCCTGTGCAGTCAAGAGTCTCGTCTCCCTTCTGCTGCCTAGCACTGTGTAGAAGACAGAAGACATTCCAAAAATGCTACTACTGAATGAGTTACTTTAAGACATGCTGTTTTAAATCTAGTTTTTAGCAACTCGTTTCTATGAAGGGTATTAAATCAGTAAGTCATTTAGAATTTTAGTGATCTTCCTTGTTTAAACATTATACAACTAAATCCTAATCTTAGTAGGTAAACCAACTATAATTTTTTAAGATCTTTTTTTGTGGTCAAGGAATGAAACATTTTCAACATTATGTGATGCTAATACTCAAAACAGGTGTTAGGTCAGAATACTTTGCTAAGTCACTATCTTTAATTAGCATATTGCAAAATTGTTATAGTAATGTTTCTTCCTATCACACTTTTTATTAAGTATGCAAATATTAATAATAAAAGCATTTTCAAAGGAAAGGAAAGTAGTTAAATTTGCAGCTAGTTGTATTTGTTTATAATTCTAGTTTAAATTAAATGGAAATGAAATTTAAAACTAATTATTAAAATGTGTTTTTTTCCTATTTGTAGATGTTGCTATTCATACAACCCTTCCCCCTGATTATACAGTTTGGGTAATGAGAAACAAAGGTTAAATCCCCTTTGTATTTGGTTATCTTACATTTAGACCATCTACTTTTTCTGCTTCAATTACTAAAGGTTTCCAAACTTTTCAGACGAAGGAAGCTTTTTGAATTTTCTAATTGATACCATGGAACTGTGGCTTAGCACCAAGTATAAATTATATATTTCAAAGAGAATTTGATGTTGAATACAACCCCTTTATTTTGCAGAAGAATCCCATATTATGTGTGGAAGCTCTATGATAATAGATAAAATAATCTCTTATCTTTAGGGATATAGAATTTATTTAAATCTGCTCAACAAAAATCCTCCCAGGTGAATGGAAACCATGAAAATTTTGAAAAGGAGAAAGTCCTCTGTTTGTATGAGACAAGTTCATCTGTAACTCTAAATCTCAATCAAGATGCATATTTACTTGAATATTTGCATTGACTTGATTCTGAGTTGCCAAAGGAACAATACTTCAGTGTAAATCACAAGAACTTGGGATAGGAATAGGCTATAGAAAGTCTGGGGTATTACTTAGGTAAAGTTCCATATTGCAGAGAAAGGGTGGGGAGGTCTTAAGGAGAGATTTTATAGATATATGTCTTAGTTTGGGGTTCTTCAGAGCAGAGCCTGAGGCCAGGATTTTGGTGCAGAGATTGTTCAGAGAGTGATTCCTGATACTGGAGTTAGGATTAGGGAGGGAGAGATAAGGATGGAGGGAAAGTCAGCAAGTCAGGATGTTATCAAAGATGCCATGGTGAGTGATATGCATTAGATTCTACTGAGACCATGGAGAAGTGTACAGAATACCTCAGAATATTCCAGTTGGAGGAGGCAGAATGTTTGTCTACAGGGTCCTGTCTCTTACTGCTTAAAGGTGGATTCAAGGATCCACCTGCCCTAGTCTTCCAAACAGTACTTGCAAGAGATGGACAGGCTCTCAAAGCATCTAAAAAGGAATTGAGACTAAATGCAGAAGGATGGCGCTGGCTACGGAAGCACATATACTAAATGCAGAGGGACGAACAGATGCCACTTCAGATTAGATGCCGGTGGTCTGAAGTGAGACTGAGCCCCACAGAACTCTCCACTAGAGCTCTAACTGAAGTGGACAGATGTGGACAGATGTGAGGCACCAGCAGTATCATCTCAAACAAGATTGTTACTTTCTGCAATTTGGAATTTGAACACACAAAAAAGTGCCATCGAGGTGAGGTAAGAGAGATCAGGGACTTCTCTCGTGGCTCAGATGGTAAGAATGCAGGAGACCTGGGTTCGATCCCTGGGTTGGGAAGATCTCCTGGAGGAGGACATGGCAACCCACTTTACTACTAAAGAGGGAGTTGGAATGGTGTACATGGGATGATATTAATTTACATTAGAAAAATAGAGTTTGACTCTAAGAAGTATCTAGAGGAGGGCATGGCAACCCACTCCAGTATTCTTGCCTGGAGAATCCACATAGACAGAGGATCCTGGCGGGCTGCAGTCCATGGGCTCACAAGGAGTCGGACACGACTGAGCAACAAAGCGCTAAGATGCAAAGAAAAGAGAACTATATGCACTCTGCACTATATGCAAAGAAAAGACAACAGGGACTCAGAGGGGGAAAAAAAGACAAAATACTAGAGAAACTGTAAAATAGTTAACAGAGAACAATAAAATAGAACAAATTGAAAAAAGTGAGGTCGGTGAGCTATTGAAAGACATTGGAGAAAACAATAAGGCCTTTACAAAAATTAAAACCATATTGGAAGCAATAAGTAGAATAGGTGATGAAAAAAGAGCCAGTGTTGATTTATAATGGTAATAAACAATTGCTTAATGCTATTATTTACTTACTACATACTAAGAACTCTTCTGAGGGTCTTATTTTTATAAGGCTCATTTGACTACTCAGAAAACTTAACATTAGTTGGTATTCAGTTCAGTTCAGTCGTGTCCGACTCTTTGCAACCCTATGAACTGCAACATGTCAGGCTTCCCTATCCATCACCAACTCCCAGAGCTTGCTCAAACTCATGTGCATTGAGTCAGTGATGCCATCCAACCATCTCATCCTCTGTCATCCCCTTCTCCTCCTGCCTTCAATTTTTTCCAGCATCACGGTCTTTTCTGATAGTCAGTTCTTTGCATCAGGTGGCCAAAGTATTGGAGTTTCAGCTTCAGCATCAGTCCTTCTAATGAATATTCCAGACTGATTTCCTTTAAGATTGACTGGTTTGATCTCCTTGCAGTCCAAGAGATTCTGAAGAGTCTTCTCCAACACCACAGTTCAAAAGCATCAATTCTTTGGTGCTCAGCTTTCTTTATAGTCCAACTCTCACATCCATACATGACTACTGGAAAAACCTTTGCTTTGACTAGGTGGACCTTTGTCAGCCAAGTAATGTCTCTGCTTTTTAATATGCTGTCTTGACTAGTTAGTATTACTACTGTCTTTATGCTATAAATGAGGAAACTGAGGTGCAGCCATCCTGCCCCAGCTATATCTCTTTACTAAGAGTCTGTGCATGTGTGCTTGCTCAGTCACTTCAGTAGTGTCACTCTGTGACCCCATGGACTGTAGCCCACTAGGCTCCTCTGTCCATGGGATTCTCCAGGCAAGAATACTGGAGTGGGTTGCCATGCCCTCCTCCAGGGGATCTTCCCAACCCAGAGATCAAACCTGCATCTCCTATGTCTCCTGCATTGGCAGGTGGTTTCTTCAACACTGGTGTGCAGTCACAGCCATCCTGCCCCAGCTATATCTCTTTATTGAGCTTCCAGGCTGTATAAAATTAAATTACACATATGTGCAAGGTCTTTTCAGCTCTGTATCATTACTGCTAGATAATGTGGGAGCAAGAACACGTTTGAGGCAATTTTGTAGACAAAACAATGAAAGCAGTTAGCTATAAAGATGAGAGAATAGAGATGCAACTTTTGCATAGTTGTCAATGAATTACAGGCTGAAGTGAATATCAAAATAGCAATAAAACTTTCCATATATGAAAGAACTGAATTTACACATCTAAACTTGGAACATTATGTTCCAAAAAAAGTAGAATTATCAACCCTGAAGGGTCATATAGTATAAATATTAATGTTCCAGAAAATAACGAGTACTATAGTCATTCATCAGAAAAAGTAGTTACCTTCAAAGGGGAAGAATAGGCTGAACTCAGATTCTTCATAGCGTTTTGCCATGTCAAGAGATGGCAGAGCATGTATGCAGAATTCTGAAGTGAAAACTTATGATTCTAAAATCTAATAACCAGCTACATTTTAATCCATTAATAAAGGCAACAGTCTTTTTTTAAATAAGAAAGGATCAGGGAGTATAGTACCCATGAGATACTGTGAAGGAAAGCATCTTAGTTATGAATTCTGTTAACCAACCTGTATCAGATTGCTTTTCCAAGAAACCCATCACCCCAAATGTCACTTGAAGCCAGAGCTCTCACTTCGCTTATGGTTCTGTGTGTAGGCTGAGCAGTCTTTCTGATCTGGGCAACTTGGTCAGTGTCTCTGGGCTCTCATGCATCTGCTTTTAGCTACATGTCTCCTGGCATTTGAATGATTCAAAATAGCCTCACTCAAATGTCCATGGTTGGCAATCTGTTGGCTGAGCCAATGAGGGTAGTTGGGTTGCATCTCTCATCATACATAAGACTGCCCTAGATTTATTAGCAGGTGGAGGTGGCAGAGGTCCCAAAAGCAAAAGTGCCACAAGAGTGGGAATTGCAATGCCTCCTGCGATCTTGGGTCAGAATCCACATGGTATTTCTCTGCAGCATTCCAATGTCCAAAACATTTTGCAAGGGATAAAGACATAGATCCATCTCTTTTAGGAGAAATTGAAAAGTGTTAAGGTCAGTTTTGACATCTGTCATACAACTGAAAAGTTAAAATTTAAAACAAAACAACAACCCTAGGAAATGGGGAAGCAATAGTATCAAAAACTGCCTATGCACTCTGAACTCATATAAATGTAAAAGTAAGGGCAAAGATTTGTAGGCATATTACATTTAGAAATTAGAATATAAACCCAGATAAAAATATAAAAGTACTAAAATCAAGTAAGTGATATGTTGTTAGAGGAAGTAGAAGTGTATATCTAAAGTTTCATAGTGTGGAAATAATAGATGCTTGTAAACTTTATAACTTAGAGACCTGCGTTTTAAGCATATGATTTAAAATTATGTAGAATTCCCTGGAGGTACAGTGGTTAGAACGCCATGCTTTCACTGCCGTGGCCAGGGTTCAGTTCTGGGTTGGGGAACTAAGATCCTGCAAGCCATGCAGCTCTACTGAAAAAAGAAATAAAGAAGGAAAACCAGTTGAAAATTAAAAATGGATTTTAAATCACTACAATTACTGGGAGAAAAGAAAGAAGATACACATATCACTGCAAGATGGGATAGCAATAAAACAAATGAGTAATTAAAAATCTGAAAAGAAAGTTTGTAGACAGCGGGTCAAATATTTTCGTTGTCACGTACATATAAATGAGATAAAAACACCAATTAAAAGGTGAAAGGCTATGGGATTTAATAAAAGTAATGAAAACTCAGTTATATCTTAAATAAAAGAATCAAACATTTATAACATTCTCAAAGTGAATAAATTATATAGCAGAAATAAATTATATAGGCAAACAGATGAATCACTACCACTTTGATCTTGTATTGCCATGTAGTTGACATATAACATTATAATAGTTTTGGGCTTACAAGATAGTGACTCAGTATCTGTCAGTCAGTTCAGTTCAGTTGCTCAGTCGTGTCCGACTCTTTGCGACCCCAAGAATCACAGCACACCGGGCCTCCCTGTCCCTCAACAACTCCCGGAGTTTACTCAAACTCATGCCCATCGAGTCGGTGATGCCATCCAGCCATCTCATCCTCTGTCATCCCCTTCTCCTCCTGCCCCCAATCCCTCCCAGCATCAGGGTCTTTTCCAATGAGTCAACTCTTTGCATGAGGTGGCCAAAGTATTGGAGTTTCAGCCTCACCATCAGTCCTTCCAGTGAACACCCAGGACTGATCTCCATTAGGATGGACTGGTTGGATCTCCTTGCAGTCCAAGGGACTCTCACGAGTCTTCTCCAACACCACAGTTCAAAAGCATCAATTTTTTGGTGCTCAGCTTTCTTCACAGTCCAACTGTCACATCCATACATGATCACTGGAAAAACCATAGCCTTGACCAGATGGACCTTTGTTGGCAAAGTGATGTCTCTGATTTTTAATATGCTATCTAGGTTTGTCATAACTTTCTTTACAAGGAGTAAGAGTCTTTTAATTTCATGACTGCAGTCACCATCTGCAATGATTTTGGAGCCCCAAAAAATAAAGTCAGCCACTGTTTCCACTGTCTCCCCATCTATTTCCCATGAAGTGATGGGACCAGATGCCATGATCTTAGTTTTCTGAATGTTAAGCTTTAAGCCAACTTTTTCACTCTCCTCTTTCACTTTCATCAAGAGGCTTTTTCCTCTTCACTTTCTGCCATAAGGATGGTGTCATCTGCATATCTGAGGTTATTAATATTTCTCCCAGAAATCTTGATTCCAGCTTGTGCTTCATCCAGCCCAGCATTTCTCTGCATATAAGTTAAATAAGCAGGGTGACAATATATAGCCTTGATGTACTCCTTTTCCTCTTTGGAACCAGTCTGTTGTTCTATGTCCAGTTCTAACTGTTGCTTCCTGACCTGCATATAGGTTAGTCAAGAGGCAGATCAGGTGGTCTGGTATTCCCATCTCTTTCAAAATTTTCCACAGTTTATTGTGATCTACACAGTCAAAGGCTGTGGCGTAGTCAACAAAACAGAAATAGATGTTTTTCGGGAACTCTCTTGCTTTTTTGATGATCCAGCGGATATTGCAATTTGATCTCTGGTTCCTCTGCCTTTTCTAAAACCAGCTTGAACATCTGGAAGTTCTCGGTTCACGTATTGCTGAAGCCTGGCTTGGAGAATTTTGAGCATTACTTTACTAGCATGTGACATGAGTGCAATTGTGCGGTAGTTTGAGCATTCTTTGGGATTGCCTTTCTTAGGGATTGGAGTGAAAACTGACCTTTTCCAGTCCTGTGGCCACTGCTGAGTTTTCCAAAGTGCTGACATATTGAATGCAGCACTTTCACAGCATCATCTTTCAGGATTTGAAATAGCTCAACTGGAATTCCATCACCTCCACTAGCTTTGTTCGTACTGATGCTTTCTAAGGCCCACTTGACTTCACATTCCAGGATGCCTGGCTCTAGGTGAGTGTTCACACCATCGTGATTATCTGGGTCGTGAAGATCTTTTTTGTATAGTTCTTCTGTGTATTCTTGCCACTTCTTCTTAATATCTTCTGCTTCTGTTAGGTCCATACCACTTCTGTCCTTTATCAAACCCATCTTTGCTTGAAATGTTCCCTTGGTATCTCTAATTTTCTTGAAGAGATCTCTAGTCTTTCCCATTCTGTTGTTTTCCTCTATTTCTTTGCATTGATTGCTGAAGAAGGCTTTCTTATCTCTCCTGGCTATTCTTTGGAACTCTGTGTTCAAATGGGAATATCTTTCCTTTTCTCCTTTGCTTTTCGCTTCTCTTCTTTTCACAGCTATTTGTAAGGCCTCCTTAGACAACCATTTTGCCTTTTTGCATTTCTTTTCCATGGGGATGGTCTTGATCCCTGTCTCCTGTACAATGTCACAAACCTCCACCCACAGTTCATCAGGCTCTCTTTCTATCAGGTCTAGTCCCTTAAATCTATTTCTCACTTCCGTTGTATAGTCATAAGGGGTTTGATTTAGGTCATATCTGCATGGTCTGGTGGTTTTCCCTACTTTCTTCAATTCAAATTTGAATTTGGCAATAAGCAGTTCATGATCTGAGCCACAGTCAGCTCCCGGTCTTGTCTTCTGCTCATTGTATAGATCTTCTCCATCTTTGGCTGCAAAGAATATAATCAATCTGGTTTCAGTGTTGACCATCTGGTGATGTCCATGTGTAGAGTCTTCTCTTGTGTTGTTGGAGTGGGTGTGTGCTATGACCAGTGCGTTCTCTTGGCAAAACTCAGTCTTTGCCCTGCTTCATTCCATACCCCTAGGCCAAATTTGCCTGTTACTCTAGGTGTTTCTTGACTTCCTACTTTTGCATTCCAGTCCCCTATAAGAAAATGACATCTTTTCTGGGTGTTAATTTTAAAAGGTCTTGTAGGTCTTCATAGAACCGTTCAATTTCAGCTTCTTCAGCATTACTGGTTGGGGCATAGGCTTGGATTACTGTGATATTGAATGGTTTGCCTTGGAAACGAACAGAGATCATTCTGTCATTTCTGAGATTGCATCCAAGTACTGCATTTCGGACTCTTTTGCTGACCATGATCGCTACTCCATTTCTTCTAAGGGATTCCTGCCCACAGTAGTAGATATAATGGTCATTTGAGTTAAATTCACCCATTCCAGTCCATTTTAGCTCGCTGATTCCTAGAATGTCGACATTCACTCTTGCCATCTCTTGTTTGACCACTTCCAATTTGCCTTGATTTATGGACCTAACATTCCAGGTTCCTATGCAATATTGCTCTTTACAGCATCAGACCTTGCTTCCTTCACCAGTCACATCCACAACTGGGTATTGCTTTTTGCTTTGGCTCCATCCCTTCAGTCTTTTTTTTTTTTTTCTCCATCCCTTCATTCTTTCTGGAGTTATTTCTCCACTGATCTCCAGTAGCATATTGGGCACCTACTGACCTGGGGAGTTCCTCTTTCAGTATCCTATCATTTTGCCTTCTCATATGGTTCATGGGGTTCTCAAGGCAAGAATACTGAAGTGGTTTGCCATTCCCTTCTCCAGTGGACCACCTTCTGTCAGACCTCTCCACCATGACCTGACCATCTTGGGTGGCCCCACACGGCATGGCTTAGTTTCATTGAGTTAGACACGACTGTGGTCCTGTGATCAGATTGGCTAGTTTCCATGATTATGGTTTTAGTGTGTCTGCCCTCTGATGCCTTCTTGCAACACCTACTGTCTTACTTGGGTTTCTCTTACCTTGGACGTGGGGTATCTCTTCACGGCTGCTCCAGCAAAGTGCAGCTGCTGCTTACCTTGGACGAGGGGTATCTTCTCAAGGCCACCCCTCCTGACCTTGAATGTGGAGTAGCTCCTCTCAGCCCTCCTGCGCCCTGCAGCAGCCATTGTGAAATGTCACCACAAAGTCTAGTTACCATCCATTACCATACATAGTTACAAATATTTTTTTTTGTGATGAGAATTTTTAAGATTTACTCTCTGAACAACATTCAAGTATACAATATAATACTAATAACTATTGTCATTGTGCTGTACATTATATCTCCATGATCTATTATTTCATAACTATTTTGTACCTTCATCATTTTACCCCTTCCAAACCCCCCATCTGTGTCAATCACCAATCAGTTCTGTGTATTTATGAGTTTGATGTTTTGTTTTGGTTTAGATTCCACACATATGTGAGACTATTTATTTGACTTTCTCTTTCTGAAATATTTTGCTTAGCATAATCCCCTCAAAATCCATCCACATTTTTGCAAGTGGTAAGATTTCTATCTTACTTTTGGCTGAATAATATTACATTGTATATATGTATATATACATATACCACTTGTTTATTCATTCATCTGTTGATGGACATTTGGGTTATTTCATGTCTTGGCTATTATAAACAATATTGCAATGAACATGGGGTGCAAACATCTTTTTGAGTGGCGTTTTAAGTTTCTTTGGTTAAATAGTCAGTAGTGAAAGAGCTGGATCACATGGTAGTTCTAGCCTTAATTTTTTTTTTGAAGAACCTCCTTACTATTTTCCACAGTGAATATACCAATTCAGATTCCCAGTGTATCAGGGTTCCCTTTCTCCACATCTTTCCAATTTGTTATTGCTTGTCTTTCTGAATCTAGCTGTTCTAACAGATGTGAGGTGATACTTCATTGTGGTTTTTGATTTGCATCACCCTGATGATTAGTGAGGTTAAATGTGTTTTCTTGTACCTACCAGCCATTTCTATGTCTTCTTTAGAAAAATATCTATTCAAATCCTCTGCCAACTTTTTAATTTTTTTTTGCTGTTGTTTGAGTTCTTTATGTATTAGAAATGAACCCCCCTTATAGATATACAATTTGAAAATATTTTTCTCCCACTAAGTAGGTTGCCTTCTCATTTTGTTGATAGTTTCCTTTGCTATGTAGAAGTTTTTAGTTTGATAAAATGCCACTTGTTTATTTTGCTCTTGTAGCCTTTGTTTTTGGTATCAAAACAAAACAAGCAAACAAAAAAATCATCATCAACCAAAGTCAAAGAGCTTATATTTTCCTTTAGGAGTTTTTTGGCTTTGGATCTTACATTCAAGTCTTTAATCCATTTGGAGTTAACTTTTGTGTATGGTGTAAGATAGTGGTCCAGTTTCATTCTTTTGCAGGTTGCTGTCCAGTTTTCCCAGCACTGTTTATTTAAGAGACTGTCCTTTTCCCATTTTATATTTTGGCTCCTTTGTCAAATTAATTGATACTATGTGAGTGAGTTTATTTCTGGGCTTTCTATTCTGTTTCATTGATCCATGTGTCTGTTTTTATGCAAATGCCACAGTGTTTGGGTTATAATGGCTTTGTAATATAGCTTGAAATTAGGAAGTATGATGTCTTTAGCTTGTTATTCTTTCTCAAAATTGCTTAGGCTAATCAGGATCTTTTGTAGTTTCATACAGATTTTAGGATGCTTTGTTCTATGGCTGAAAGAACACCATTACAATTTTGATAGAAATTGCTTTGCATCTGTAGATGGCTTTGGGTTGAATGGACATTTTAACAATATATTAATTCTTAAAATCCATGAGCATGGCAAATCTTTCCATTAATTTATGTCTTCTTTAATTTTTTTCAATGTCTTATAGTTTTCAGTGTAAATGTCTTTCACTACATGATTAAATTTACTCTTTTTGATACAATTGTAAAAGAGATTGTTTTCTTAATTTCTCTTTTGGAATCTTTGTTGCTGATATATAAAAATGAAACTGATTTTTGTATATGAACTTTGTATCTGCAACTTTGCTAATTTTGTTTATTAGTCCTAACAGTTTATTAATGGAGTCTTTAGAATTTTCTATGTATATCAACTCTAAAAAGTGACAGTTTTACTTCTTTATTTTCAATATTGATACCATTTATTTATTTTTCTTTCATAATAGTTCTGGCTAGGACTTAAAATACTATGTTGAATAAAAGTGGCAAGAATGAGCATCACTGTCTTGTTCCTGATCTTAAAAGAAAAGCTTTCAGCTTTTCACCGTCAAGTATGATGCTAGTTGTGGGTTTGTCATATACAGCTTGATTATGTTGACGTACCGTCCCTCTCTACCCACTTTGTTGTGAGTTTTTATCATAAATGGGCATTGAATTTTTTCAAATGCTTTTTCTGTCTATTGAGATGATCACATGATTTTTACCCTTCATTTTATTAATGTGTTGTATCACATTGATTGATTTGTCTTGTGGATATTGAACCATCCCTGCATCCTGGAATAAATCTCACTTGATCATGATATATGATCATTTTAATCTTTTGTTGAATTTGGTTTGCTGATATTTTGTTGAGGATTTTTTCGTCTATGTTCACCAGGGATATTGGCCTGTAATTTTCTTTTCTTGGGGTATCCCTCAATGGTTTAGAATAAGGGTAATGCTGGCCCCATAAATTAAATTCTGAAGTATTCCATCCTTTCTTTTTTCTTTTTGGAAATGTTTGAAAAGAATTTATATTCATTCCTCTGTAAATATTTGGTCAAATTTACCAGTGAAGCCATCTGGTCCTGGACTCTTGTTTGTTGGGAAGTTTTATTTATTACTGATTCAGTCACATCACTGATAATCAATTCATTCAGGTTTTCTGTTTCTTTAAGATTCATTCTTAATAGATTGTATACTTCTAGAAATTGATCCATATGTCCAAAGTTGTCTAATATTAGCATAATTTCCTTACTTTATCTCAGTTAAAAGACTGTGAAGCAGTCATACTAGTGCCTTATAATACTTAATTTTTATTTATTTATTTATTTTTGATATTAGTTCTAATGTTTCCTCTCTCTGGTTTTGTTTGAGTCATCTCTTTTTCTTGGTGAGTCTAGCTAAAAGTATGTCAATTTTCTTTATCTTTCAGAAAAGCAACTCTTAATTTCATTGATCTTTTCTAATCTCTTTTTGGATTTTTATTTATTTCTCCTTTGATCTTTCTTTTCTTTTACTAACTTTGGACTCTATTTATTCTTCTTATTCTAGTTGTATAAATTTGTTTGAGGTTTTTCTTGTTTCTTGATATTGGCCTGTATTGATACAAATTTATCTCTCATTACTGCTTTTACTGAATCCTGTAGTTTTGATTTATCTTTTATATTCTTTAGCCACAGGTATTTTCTTTGGCCCTTTGATTGTTTAATAGCATGTGTTTATTCTCCACATATTTGTGAATTTTCTAGTTTTCTTCTTGTAATTTATATCTAGCTTTGTACTATTGTGGTCAGAAAATATGCTTGATATGATTTCAATCTTGAAATAATTGCTCTGGGTAGGAGATGAATGTTATCATTCAACCCTGCTCTAGCTTTTGGTTGTCATTTTCCAAGTGGCTTTATTTGTTTTTAGTGCCCCTTGTTTTCAGTTACAGTTGTGCCAAGACCTGTCAGTCCCAAAGGGGTGGATCTCAGATAGCGTCTAGATTTAAGCTCATTGGAAGCCAGACCCTCAGGCAGCAGCTTCTAATGTATGCAAATGTATACAATCCTTTGGGGTCAGGAGCATCAGCCCAACTGGATATGACAGCCAGGTGATCTTGGGGTGTCCCCTGGGTGGCACCCTCAAAATTCATGGTGCCAGACCAGTGGACGCACTCCTTTCTAAGAGATACCAGTAACCTGGAGCAAGGAAGAAGCAAAGGACAAAGATGGTATCCACTGGCCTCCATCCCCTAAGAGCACCTCTGCAGGTCCCTAAATTGTGCCAAACCACAAGTCTGGCCTTCAGGCTACTGTTCCAGGACAAGTGAATAGCCTTCTTTCACAGAAAGAGTGGTAATGTGTTTCAGCCAGCAGTCTGACTGTTTCCTGGAGATGGCAGCTCATCAGAAACTGTCCATCTCTTACAGTGACAGGGGACCCAGAAACCCTAGCCTTACTGGCCACAAGAGCTAGTCAGTCAAGGGTCACACCCTGGGAAGCATCCATACAAACTGGCACATCAAATGTGTATAAGGTCCTTTTTTTGGAGAAACTTGCACTCTGGAGCATGGCAGAGGGAAAGCGTGAAGATATTGTCTGCCTTCCAAGGTCTCTGGAGAGGATTCAGCTGACCCTTAGATGTGTGTAGTTAGAAGGCTGCCCCTCAGGCTGCAGCTGTGAAGATAAGCTAATAGATCTCTCTCTCAGAAAAACTGGCTCCTTAGTTGTTTCTCTCTGCTGTGCCCTGGGGGTGGTAGCCTGTTAAGAACATTTTCTGTTTGTTACAGTCCTGGGGGACCCAAGAGTGTAAGTCCTGCTGACCACCAGAGCAAGGAGACCTAGAGGGATCGCCTGGGGGGCAGCCACATAAAGTGGAGCACCAAACAGCGGAGCCAGCTCTGCCCAGGAGATCATACTAGCTGGAGTGAGGCAGAGGGAGGGAGCAAAGATGGTGCCCACTGGCCTTTAGGTTTGGACAAGATCTCCACAGACCTCTAGATGTGTGCTAAGTTAGACATTTGTCCCTCAGGCCACATGTTTCACATAATCAAATAAGCTTTTTTCACAGAACTTCTGGCCGCTTAGCATTGGCAGGCCCTGGGGTAGGTAAGTCTGCCTGTGGGAACCTTTTATGAACTGTCTCTCAGTTCAATACAAACTGTGGAACTCATGGGCACAAGTCTTACTGACTTTCAAAGCTATGTGTGTGGGAGGTTCATCTCTGAAATGCAGGTCTTAAAAGGTGGAGTGCCAGACGTGGGGTTTAAACCCTTTGCTCCGCAGGGAGAAGTGTGAGTTGTGCTTCCTCCCAACTGTGGCTGGCTGAGCTGAGGGTGGGGTTTATGGTGAGATTGTGTCTCAGCTTCTTCCACCCACTTCAACATGGATTGGGATTTTTCTTGTTTGACTGATGTGTAGGAGTTGCATATTGAGTTTTTTTGGGGGGATGGGGGTAGTGGATTCTTTTATGAAAAGCTGTGGATTTGGTGTGACTATGAGAGAAGATGAGTTCAGGATCTTTTTTGTACATTGCCATCTTGAACCAAAGCCTAATAATTTGATTTTGATTTTTAAAATGAGGAAAAGGTAAAATAGGCAGTATATTGGGAAAAAGTTGAAATTGACTATCAGTATGTGAAAATATGAACTAAATAAGTGCCATTTTAAATACAGTCAAACATGATTTTTAAAAACTCTCAGACTGGCAAAAATGAAACACAAATTATAATACTAAGTGATAGCAAGTGTGGAAACAAAAACTGTTAGGTCCTGTTAGTGAAAGCAGATGAGTTCTTAAATTTATTTAAGAATGGGATATAAGCTGTCAGCTTTCAGTCTGTCCTTGTTCATATCCCAGCTCCATGCAATCATTCATCAGAAGGGGCCCGGCAACATGTATGTGGCCGTCAAGCTCCATCCTCCCACATCCATGCTCACAAACCTTCTTGGTGACATGTCAGGCCTCAGCATATCATTTGTAATCCATCCCAAGAGGAACAGATCCAGAGAAGAGACCCTTCCAGTCCCTGGAAACAGGCCCAGGTATGTTTGGACAGGAAACTTTCCAGCCCCATGCTCTCAGATTGTGATATGAAATAGAGAATATAGGTTCTTGGTGTACATGTCCACTTAGTTCTGGGATTTCCTCTCATTTTTTGCAGAGCCATGCTTAGAGCTGGACCAAAGGAACCCTGTAAAATATGGCTTAGCCCAGGAGTCCTGGTTGCCCACGTCTAAGGTGGTCTTGAGTAAAAGTATAGATTAGCATCTTTATGGAAGGTTATGGGAGGTTTTTAATACTATCTATCAAATTGTAAAACTATCCTGATGTCCGTCAATAGGAAGTTAAATAGATTTTGATACATTCATGCAATGGAGTTTCTGGTAGGTATGTCATATATTGAGATACTGAAATAAGACTGTTGTATACCATAAATATAGAACTAAATAAAAAAGCAAAGACCACAGTGTAGAATGGTGCATTGACACTATACCACATGTTTCTTTCCATTTTCACCACCATGGACTATTACTCCAAGATTTCCTATGCTTTATTCTTTTCCATCGTTATGACTCAGTCATGGTTTGCTTCTTTTTAGGACAGATGGTAGTTTACAGAAAATGAACTCAGAGGAATCAGGGTTTCTGAGAGAGAATGGTTAGGGTCAAGAGAAGGTTTTTAACACTTTATACATGCTCATATTTTTTTTTTTTGACATGGGACATTGATTAGTTTATTATTAAGGTAAGAAGAACATGTGAAAGGATAGACTGGGAATAATTTTAATATTTGTTTTACTGTTAAGTAATCAGTATCAAAGGATTAGGCTGACTTATGTGAGATAGTGACAGAAAAGAGGTTGGGTAAGATGAGTGGATGGGGGTATTAAAAATAATATCTTCAAATTGATTTGTGGCAGGAATAATTTACTTTGTGAACCTTGTTATCAGTACAGTGGAGCCCCAATTTTTAATTCCAATCACTCTTGGACTTGAAGTTCAACCCAAAGCTTGTTGGTCATACGCAGCTTTACAATTGGAAAGAGTACCCAGGACACGGCATTAGATGAGAAAGATGTTTCCTTCTTTCCTCTCCTTAGGCTTACTTATGAGTATATTTTTCCAGCCAATACTGAGGACACAGAAGGGAAAGGAAAAATGGAGGGCTCTCTTCTCTAGTCATAAAGAGTTATGAAAGAAAGGGAAATGGTCATTTTCCAAGACACTGTTCTTTCATGGCTAAACTACAATCAACTAACCAAGTAGCAGCATTACATCTCATAGACAGGAATAGTGGAAATTGAAAAAGAATTCAAATTTGTTGAACCATAAAGACCTCTCAAGAAGAAACTGTGGAGAATTCTTAAAGAGATGGGAATACCAGACCACCTTACTTGTCTCCTGAGAAACCTGTGTGCAGGTCAAGAAGCAACAGTTAGAACTGGGCATGCACCAATGGACTGGTTCAAAATTGGAAAAGGAGTATGTCAAGGCTGTATATTGTCACCCTGTTTATTTAACTTGTGTGCAGAGTACATTATGTGAAATGATGGGTAAAATGAATCACACGCTGAAATTAAGATTGCTGGAAGAAATATCAACAACCTCAGATGTGCAGATGCTGCCGCTCTAATGGTAGAAAATGAAGAGGAACTAAAGAACCTCTTTATGAGGGTGAAAGAGGAGAGTGAAAAAGCTGGCTTAAAATTCAACAGTAAAACTACTAAGGTCATGGCATCCGGTCCCATCATTTCATGGCAAATATAAGGGGAAAAAGTGGAAGCAGTGACAGATTTTATTTTCTTGCCCTCCAAAATCACTGTAGACAGTGACTGCATACATGCAATTAAAAGACACTTGCTCCCTGGAAGGAAAGCTATGACAAACCTAGAGAGCATATTAAAAAGCAGAGACATCACTTTGCTGACAAAGGTCTATATAGTTAAAGCTATGATTTTTCCAGGAGTCATGTATGGATGTGACAGATCAGAGACATAACTAAGGACTGAAGACATGCTTTTGAATTGTGGTGCTGCAAAAGATTCTTGAGAGTCCCTCGAACTCCAAGAAGATCAAACCAGTAGATCCTAAAGGAAATCAACCTTGAATATTCATCGGAAGGACTGATGCTGAAGCTGCAATACTTTGGCCACCTGATACAAAGGAAAAGACCGTGATGCTGGGAAAGATTGAAGGCAAAAGGAGAAGGGGCTGCAGAGGATGAGATGATTAGATAGCATCACTGACTCAATGGACATGAATCTGAGCAAACTCTGGGATATAGTGAAGGACAAGGAAGCCTGGCATGCTGCAGTCCATGGGGTCACAAAGAATCAGACACAACTTATAGATTTAATAACAACAAATAGGAAAAATCTATATATGCCATTTAATTCAACTTCCATCCTTTAAGAATTTTAAGCAGTAACTGAAATTTCAGAACAGAAAATATGCCATCGTCAGAAAACAGGCAACAAATTTATAATCCCAGAAATACCATTTGCCCATTCAAACACATTGGCAAAGACAAGAAGTTGTGGTATGCATAACTTGAAATGGAAGGTGACTGAGCTGAGAATTCCTTTTGTCCTTTTGTACTTAGATTGTGTGCAAGAAATAGTGTTTGTCAGCAGAGAATACATGGCTTATTCTTGAAGGAGGACAGTCTACAGAAATAGGAATTTATCACCTGAGTGTTGTCTTAATGGTTTTCTCTGGATGTGGTTTTGTTCTAATCAGCTTTGAAAATTCTGGAAGGAAGGACATTAACTGGTCTCCCAGGATTTGATTTTCTTCCTGTCAACATATTAGTCAGTGGCCAGCTTTGACCATTGTGGTTGATGGTATTACTAAATCCACTCACAGTGAATGACTGAGAATAAAAATTTCATTCTCTTTTATAGTCAGGCATTTGATAATAGGCATTTAAAGACATCCCTTTAATTACGGAGGTGGTGGATCAAGTCCATTTTACCCTGACCCCTGCGAGTATAACATCTGTTAAATTTATCACCTCTCCCCCAATATGACTGTGCAGTGTTGATTAGCTAAGCATGTGGCCCTTCCCACTTGGTGACTCAAGAGAGCCCATATATCACTTAGCACATCAGAAAGCATGTTCAATTGCTTTTGCCTTCATTTATTACCCCACAGGACAGAAATGACTCTTAGCTTCCCTGATTAAAATACTGTGACTGTGCTTTAAGTTTAATTGTATACATTGCTAGTTAATAGCAAACACTTCCCTTGGGCATCAACTTTTAAATCTAATTTAGACTGACTCTGTGTTATGATAGAACTTCTAGCTGGGATTAAGGGGGAGTATGGTTGCTATACCTTTGGTCTTTAGCCATATGTAATACATCTTAGAAAATCACAGAAAAAGCAAATTCAGGTAAATTTTAGAGATAAATTCCCCAATAAATAATCCTCAGAAAATATTTAAATTAAAAATAATATTGTCTTGATAAAGAACAGGCTTATCTATCTGGAATATTAAGGCAACTTGACACTAAAAAAAAGAATCCTGGAAAATATATGTGACCATTTATAAACATGATCTTTGAAACTGGTGACTTTACCTTAGTAGATATTAAAAAAACAATAAATACATGCAAGTATGGAGGATAAGCAGTCTGAAATGTTAAATGAATGTAAGTCTTTTTAATTGTTATTTTTTAAATCCTTAAGCATCCTCAAAAACTTAATAAAAGAATAATTTAAGACATTTTAATACTGAGAGTTTAAATGAAATTTTAGACATTATTTTTAAAAAATTTATTGGAGTATAGTTGCTTTACAATGAGTTATTTATATTTAGGAAATTTTTAAAAATTTGTATATTTTTAAAAATGCCCTTGGTTATGGAGTTGTTGTAGATGAAGGAGAGTCCTCAAAATCAAATCTGTACAATAAGCTAGTGCAGATCTAGAGATTTCCAGGCATATTCCCAAGATATACATTTGTCATTAATCAATATAGTCTACTATTTACAAATAGAGGGGCTACAAAATAAACATAGGACAAATAGAATTTAAAATATAATTTAAGCAATGACATATTGGGAGTAAATAGTCTATCTTCATGTTTGCAGATAAAATGAACATAATGGTAATCTGCAGAGTAAATGAAAAATTTGTATGCCTAGAAAATATTGGTGGCGTGGTGGGAGTGTATTAACCAATGGTGTTATCTGTTTAAAATTTTGGTTTATGACACTCTCCTTTTTTCAGCTGATTATTTTAGTGAAACACAGGTGTAAGATCTCTTAAATGTATCAATTTCTCTTTAAAGAATCACTTTGATAATGTTTGCATTAGTATTGCTCTATGTTTTCATCAGTTCCAGGTCCATTGTAAAGCAAAGCCAAGTTTGATGATGATTTTGAATGCTAGCTAATATAATAATTCATCTGAAATCCTTACAGAAACACTACGTGCTGAGTACCATCCTAGACTCCGGGAATATAGTTGTGAATGAAAGCAACAGAATTCCTGACATCATGGAGTTTACGCGCTAGGGAGGAAGATAGGCCATATGCAAATGAACACATACGAAAGACTAGAAAGATGAAACAGCACAGGAGGACCTGGAATAATGGGAGATGGGTGAGAACAGTGGTGTGGACCCTCCTCTTTGAGAGGTTGGTGGTTGAGCAGAGTCTGAATGTACTGAGTTGTGTGAAAGTTGGGTGAATGTGCTGAGTTTGTGTGTGTGTTGGGGAAGGTGGAGGGAGTGAAGAAGAGACTTTGAGTCATAGTGATAAAGGGCAAAGGCCGTGAGTTGAGAATGTTCCTGGCCTATTGGAGAGGTTACAAAGAAGATAGTAAGGCTAGAACAGAACAAATGAAGAGTGGGGAGATTAAGGTCAGGGATCAGAGCATGGGGCCAGGGCATGGCCAAGTCAGGAAAAGGAAAGTCGATTTTATTCTAAATACATTTGACAGCAGGAGAATGAAGTGATTAGATTTGCATTTTAAAGACACCACGCCAGGTGCAGTGTGACAAACACAGGGTATGTGGAACAAAGATGGAAACAGCAAGACCAGTTGGGAGATGGTAGCAGTAGTCTAAAGAAGAGTAGCTGGTATTCGGACCAGTGTGGTAGCAGTGGTGAGAAGTGATTGGGTCCTTAATTTTTTTTTAATTAATTTATTTTTTATTGAAGGATAATTGCTTTACAGAATTTTGCTATTTTCTGTCAAACCTCAACATGAATCAGCCATAAGTATACATATATCCCCTCCCTTTTGAAGCTCTCCCCCATTTCTCTCCCCATCCCACCCCTCTAGGCTGATACAGAGCCCCTGTTTGAGTTTCCTGAGCCATACAGCAAATTCCCATTTGCTATCTATTTTACATATGGTCATGTAAGTTTCCATGTTACTCTTTCCATACATCTCACCCTCTCCTTCCCTCTCCCTATGTCCATAAGTCTTTTCTCTATGTCTGCTTCTCCACTGTTACCCTGTAAATAAATTCTTCAGTATCATTTTTCAAGATGGGTTCTTAATTCTATTTTGAGATGCTTTGATGGTGGGGATGATAGAATTTGCTAATAGCTATGGCAGTGGGTGAGTAGATTAGGGAAAAAGCAAGAGTTAAGAATTGTTCACTAGTTGAAAAAAAAAAATGTTCACTAGTTTAAAGCAGAACAATACAGTTGGCTTTGCTCCAGAGTTTCTGAAATGGGGATGTGTTGGGGCTCAGAGGAATGATTCAAGAGTTCTGTTTTGGACTTAAGTTTGAATTATCCATTAGACATTGAAAAAGAGATGTTGAATGTGGCTACATCTATAAATGATCACTCAAGAAGAGACCGAGGTGAAATGAACATTTCCAGTTCATCAGTGTACAGTGCTATATAAAGCATTGGGAATGGGTGACTTCAGCAAATGTAATTTCAGAATAGCAAAGAGGATGGTGAACAGAACCACTCCAAAATTGGGAAACAGAGTAGAAATTCTCAATGGAAATTTGGGACTGGCCAGTTCAATAAGGAAAATAAAGTTTAGTACTTTTTAACTTGATATGAAATGATTACTACTGGTTGGAGTAATACTCTCTTCCTAGAGTAATCTCTTTCTGAGGCACAGAGAAAGATGTTTTGCTTACAAAAGCAGAAGATACACTTTGTGTTTGGACATTGTGTTCTGGGTTCACGGAGAGATGTGGAGAAGGGATGGTGTTTATATCTTTGCTTTGCATTGAAAATAATTATTTCTTCTGAGGGAATCATTCATTATAAAGGCATTAGCATAAATAGTAACAGCACACTTTTTGATGGACAGAAGCCCTACTTAAACTGTGGCTATTGTGTGGAAAGTAAAGTATATGGGACTGGGGTGGGGAGGGCACTAAATGTGAACTTAGGGAAGCTCATTAAGAGGCCATTATAGTGTTCCAGGTCAGAGATGATGGTGACTTAGGCGACAGTACTAGTGACATTCTAAAAGGCTTGGAACCTAGCCATACTAGTCAACCTGGAAGCAATGTGATTTATTATAGTGTCAACTGAGTTTGGTAGTTTCAGCTTCTAAAGTGGTTCTTTTATCTTAAGATTTAATAAAATATCATTATTTATGGAAAAGATTTAAAGAGCTGTTTGGAACAAATTGCTTAAATTTCAACAAAAGGTTATTTAAAAGATGCTTATCCACAGTGCAGTATAATCACCTATTTTGTAAAGTTCTGGCTCTATATCTCTTTTCTCTAGGAAAGTGGGGATGCCTTTCTTCAGGAGGGGCTCTTGAAAGATTCTATCCTTGGGCTGGTCTAGGCATCCTGTCCTTCTGTCATCTGATTCTGTTTCTTTCACTAGACTGATTCATTGACCCATGATAGTCAGTGACGCATTGGTTCATGCCTTGCTGAATTCTCTATGTCGCTGTAGATGCCAAGAGTTCTACATCTCTTACAAATTATTCAGGGCTCAGTCCTTCAAATATTCAATTGAATATCTGTTCCTAAGTCATTTCTTATTTACTATTGGGCACTTGTGAAATGTACAAAAATATTGTCTGTGCATTCCTCTTACCAAAATGTCTGCCAGAGGTGGGAGGGGTTATATGGAAGATCTCCACAAATTTAAATGAGAAAAAGTAGCTTTGTGATTGACTGACTGAACTATCTACCTGTCATTATATTTTTATTGTATATGTATATAATGTGTATAAAGGTAATATGCATAATACATATGTGTATAAATATAAATGCATAAGGGTATGTAGGTATATAATTTGTATATGATATATGTGTGTAAGTATATTTGTACAAATGTAAGTGTATATAATAACTTGGCATAGGGCTTGGTAAAAAGTTAGCCAACTGAATTCATCATCCCTCTGTGAAAAAATAAATGCCTCCTCTTTTTTGGCCTGGTGGGATTTTGCAATAAATTACTCAGTAGCCTGACAGGTGAAGCTCAAACATAATGTTATGAAATAACTCTGCACCTTTCCCTTTTTATGCACATGCCTTCACCTGCATCTTTGTTTCCATTTGATAGGCCCAAATGGACAGGAGACCCAGTCAACAGGCAGATAACATGCAGATGAAAGTATTAGCTTCTTTTTTATTTGCTTCCTTTTAGCTAGCACTTCAGTTTTAGAGGAAATGCCAGGTGCGGCCAATGACTCATCTGGTATAAAAGATGAATGTCAGAATACAGTGCCTTGCAAATGTGGTTTCAGTTTTAGAATAAAAGCATGTGACTAAAACCTAGGACTTGGAAATAGCTTAAATATGGTAAGCATTATATCATTTGCTTAATAATATATATAACTACTGTTGGTAATCACAGGATATAAGACACACACACAATTATATAACCAAAATTTCTTTTATGCATAAAACAACATAAGAAAATTTTTAAGACAGGTATAAATTTGAAAATTATTTCAAAAACATATGAGTAAGTGTTACTAAACTTAATATATGAATAATTCTATAAAATGAAATTTAAAAATTTTACTCAGTTAAAAAGGGGAAGTCCAAAAATGAAGAAATAAATTAATAAAGAATGTTCATGTCAGACTCTTTGCGACCCCATGGACTGCAGTACTCCAGACCTCCCTGTCCATAACCAACTCCCAGAGTTTACTCAAACTCATGTCCATTGAGTTGGTGATGCCATCCAACTATCTCATCCTCTGTCATCCCCTTCTCCTCCCACATTTAATCTTTCCCAGCATCAGGGTCTTTTCAAATAAGTCAGTTCTTTGCATCTGGTGGCCAAAGTATTGGAGTTTCAGCTTCAATATCAGTTCTTCCAATGAATATACAGGACTGATTTCCTTTAGGATGGACTGGTTCGATCTCCTCGATTTCCAAGGGACTCTCAAGAGTCTTCTCTAACACCACAGTTCAAAAGCATCAATTCTTTGGCACTCAGCTTTCTTTATAGTCCAACTCTCACATCCATACATGACTACTGGAAAAACCATAGCCTTTACTAGATGGACCTTTGTTGGCAAAGTAATATCTTTGCTTTTTAATATGCTGTCTAGGTTGGTCATAGCTTTTCTTCCAAAGAGCAAGTGTCTTTTAATTTCATGGCTGCAGTCACTATCTGCAGTGATTTTGGAGCCCCCCAAAATAAAGTCCACCACTGTTTCCACTGTTTCCCCATCTATTTGCCATGAAGTAATGGGACTGGATGCCAATGCCATGATCTTAGTTTTATGAATGTAAAGTTTAAGCCAACTTTTCCCCTTCTCCTCTTTCACTTTCATCAAGAGGCTCTTTAGTTCTTCTTCACTTTCTGCCATAACCATAAGAGTGCTGTCATCTATATATCTGAGGTTATTGATATTTCTCCTGGCAACCTTGATTCCAGCTTGTGCTTCCTCCAGCCCAGCGTTTCTCATGATGTACTCTGCATATAAGTTAAATAAGCAAGGTGACAATATACAGCCTTGATGTATTCCTTTCCCTATTTGGAACCAGTCTGTTGTTCCCTGTCCAGTTCTAACTGTTGCTTCTTGACCTGCATACAGATTTCTCAAGAGGCAGGTCAGGTGGTCTGGTATTCCCATCTCTTTCAGAATTTTCCACGGTTTGTGGTGATCCACACAGTCAAAGGCTTTGGCATAGTCGATAAAGCAGAAGTAGATGTTTTTCTGAAAGTCTCTTGCTTTTTCGATGATCCAATGGATGTTGGCAATTTGATCTCTGGTTCCTCTGCCTTTTCTAAAACCAGCTTGAACATCTGGATGTTCATGGTTCACGTATTCTTGAAGCCTGGCTTGGAGAATTTTGAACATTACTTTACTAGCTTGTGAGATGAGTGCAATTGTGTGGTAATTTGAGCATTCTTTGGCATTGCCTTTCTTTGGGATTTGAATGAAAACTGACCTTTCCCAGTCCTGTGGCCATTGCTGAGTTTTCCAAATTTGCTGGCATATTGAGTGCAGCACTTTCATAGCATCATCTTTTAGGATTTGAAATAGCTCAACTGGAATTCCATCACCTCCACTAGCTTTGTTCATAGTGATGCTTTCTAAGGCCCACTTGCCTTCACAGTCTAGGATGTCTGGCTCTAGGTGAGTGATTGCACCATTGTAATTATCTGGGTTGTGAAGATCTTTTTGGTATAGTTCTTCTGTGTATTCTTGCCACCTCTTCTTAATATCTGCTTCTGTTAGGTCCCTACAATTTCTGTCCTTTATTGTGCTCATCTTTACATGAAATGTTCCCTTGGTATTTCTAATTTTCTTGGTTCAACCCCTCTGAAAGAGCAAGCATATATTAAATAAAAATTTCTTATCAAAATGAATAAAATTTTATATATATATACTCAGGTTTGTAATGGTATGAAGAAATGGATATTATGTTATTTATCTGGAGAACAATTTGGTAATATAAAATTTAAAACCCTGAGAAAAAAATGCACTTGTTTATCTAATAATTTGATTTACAGAAAATAATATTAATTATATTAATAACAGTAGAAGAAAAATATCTGTAAACGTTCATCATATGAGAATGGTTTAAAAATCCTTCTGACAGACTCATAGAATGAAATATGGTACAGGCATAAAGTAATCTTGCCAGAATACATTTAATTATGTGGAAAATATTCTCCAAATACTGTTAGCTCTGCCCCTGTGTGCACATTTGTGCATGTAACTGTGTATGTGTGTGTGTGTGTGTGTGTGTGTATAACAGTGAGAAAGAACGGACACAGTTGACTATTTGGCTATGAGGCCAGCGTGCCTAGTTTCATATTCTGATTCTGTCAGTTACTGACTCGATCTTGGGCAAGTATTTCAGTAGTCTCAGTTTCCTCACTCATAAGATTGGGAAAAATAATGACACCTTTCTCATCCGATTGTTAGGAGGATTAAATATATTTGCACATGTAAAGCATTTAGAAGAATGCCCCAAATTAGCAACCCAAGACATTATTTTTAATTTTTATAATCAGAATGTTAACATTAGATATTCATTTATTCAACAGATATTTATTGAGAGCACATTGTAGGTGAAGTGTTTTGATCAGCACTGGGGATGCACTGATGAACAAAAACATCCTCAGGAAGCTTACAATTTAGTGAATATACATGACATGGAGATTTAAAAAATTAATATGCAATCTAAATTTATATAATGGTGCAAAAAGGAGGTTAAGAAGTGGTAGGATTCAGAAGAGGGGGTTATGGGAAGGGTGTTGCTTCAGATGGGGTGCTCAGGGAGGGCCTATTTGAGGGCTGATGCTGAGTAGACACCTGAATGAATCCCCAGCCAAGGCCGTGAGTATCTGGATAAAGAATGTTCTAGTCAAGGAACAGCTAGAAATGCCCTGTAGTAGGAATGAGCTTGGAATGTTTGAGAAATCCTAGCTCAATATTCTGGACTGGAGAAGAATGAGGTAAGGCAAGAGTGATGGCAAATTAGGGAGAAACAGAGAAAGCCTGAGGCCAGGTCATTTGGGGCTGCGTAGGCAGGGAAAGTCGTTTAGACTTCAAGGTGTGCCAGGGATCCATTAGAGGGTTCTGAGCAGATGAACAATTTACAAAGATCACAGCAGTTGCTTTGCATAAAATGAACTCATGCAAAAGTAGTTAGTGGGATAATGGATTATTTAAATGAAACTCTGTCTAGCTGTATTTTCCAAGTTGCTTGTGATGGACTGTATTCCTTAATAAGAAAATAAACTTGCTAGTATTTTAAACAAAGAATTTGGGTAACAGTTAAGCACATGAGATTGTTATTGTTTTTACCATTTCCCCGAGTCTTCAAAAGGGCTTGAATTTCATACAGACATGTAACATCTCCATGTTTCTCTGTTTTGTTTTTTTTTAAACCAATTCTCTAAGATTATTTCTAGTGATCAATCCTTTGTCAGACCTCATAAACAGTTCACTTTATTTTCCTTTTTGGAGACACCAGTCTATCATTACACAAGGTCATCTTCACATTCACTAAAAAAAAAGAAAAACCACACACACAACACTTTTCATACCCTTGTTTTGTTTTCAAGGCCCTAGTACAAGTGCCACTGATGTCAAAACACCTGTCTTTCCATTGTCCAGTTAGTGCTTCAGTCAATGTGAACAAGCCATTGTTGATTTTCTGCACCAATAGAAATTATGATAGTTACTGCTGGAAAATGACATATTTGAGCTACCATATCGCTACCTACCAACTGACTGGCCCAAAAAAAGAAAAAAACCCAGATCCTCTAATGCTGGCAGTGAAACCTGGCATGTCACAAGATGGGACTCTTCTTACTTCATGCCACATTGCCTGTGAGAAGAACGACGGCTGTGCTTGATCACTACTGGAAGCATGTGGTTCATGAAGAATAATGTGAGCACTTAGGCATTTGCAATCTTGGAGAATGTATCTGTTTCTGTCATTTTTTTTTTGTGAACTGTTACTTCATATCTGACATTGATGACCTTAGCAAGAATTCTTAATAGCACATAAAAAGTATTCAGTATATGTAAAAACAGACAAACAAAAAAAATCAAGTAGAGTCCTTGCCTCCTTTCCTTTGTAAACATATGTTTCAAAATCAAAAGTGTAATAAGTAAATAAACAGGAAATTAATTGTTAGAATCTCAGATATTTTATGTAACATACTAGCTGTGATCTTAATTAGGTGTAATGGCATTATGTTGATGTATTTTTAAAATAATGATGAAAAGAAGATAAAGTTTAATTTAGAAGGAATATAGGAACATATTTGGAAAGTCTTCTGTATTTAACAATCATTATTTTACATGAGATGTTCCTCTTTGGCCTGGACTATGCCTCAGAAGAGAGAAGAGGGACAGAGCCTCAGATGACTCTTGGTTAGGTAAACAGGCTCTATTTCATCCCTTTCTGCTCTTTCTTCTTTTTGACCACAAGGCAAGGGTCTTGGAATCATGGAACTGTGTGTTTTAGCCTAGAAACTGATAATGCCCCCCTGGCCCAATACCACCTCCCATACCATTCAAGTAAGGGGCAAGTGATAGAAATGCTAAAAACAATAATTAGAGCCAGTATGTCCTGAGCTTTGACTAAATGTCAGACAAGGTGCTACAGGTATAATGTGTGTGTGTGTGTGTGTACACATACATACACATCATTCCTAATGATAACCTTTTAGTAGAGACTATTATTTTATTATCCTTGCTGTACAAATGAAGAAAATTGAAGTCAAATAAATTGTTCAAGATTGCACAACTATTTGATAAGTTCAGAATTAAAACCCAGGCAGTCTGTATCTTGAACTATAGATCCTATGTTCTCAAACATTTTATTAGGCCTGGAAAAATTCACACACTGTATTCTTGGGAGCATAATATTTGAACTTGTAATAGCCATTCATTGCCTCATAGAGAGTAATTGCTCTATCAAAGTCAGTCCTATATGATGACATTATTCATGACTTTTCTAGAACTCAAGTTACACAGGCAGTGTTAATTCAAATGTTTTCAGACAAATGAGGTGAATCAAATCAGCCATATAACTTCTCTTTATCAGCCAAGAAGATATTCCTAAAAGTGCGTACTGCCCTCATTGGTTTCTTTTAAAGAAAGATCAATCATAAGTGCTACTCTTGTCTTCAATGAAATGTTTTCCACAATATTTAGATTATCTGAGCCACTGTATGAATGCAGCTGCAGCATTTTCTTTAGATTCATTTTTGCTTTTTCTCTTGAACAGATTGCATGAGCCCTTTATTATTGACTCTGTGGTTTAGGAACCCAGCTAGGTCTACAACCACATGCTCCCTCAATGTACCCTAAATACACAAAGGCCCATTAGGCTCATGTATTATGTTCAGATGGATAATTAGAGTAATCAAAATCTACTCACAGCCTCTGCAGAATCATTTTTGACCGAAGGCGCTAGAAAATTGAATGTTTCTTGTTAGACCCAGAGAGAACATGAACTTATCACTAGCTGCAGCAATTGCTGCAAAGAAAGAAAGGCTTTGCTCTTGTGCATACTTATGATTTGTCACACACCCAGGCAGCACTGCTGTATAAGCCTTGCTAATGCTAATAAGTATCTGGGAAATTCGGTCATCCATTTGAAGGGAGCAATCCTGTTTTATTAGTTTCTAAATTTATTTTAACTTCCATTGACACAAATTAAAACAGGACTCTTGGTGTCCATTGATTGTGTCAATAGTCAATTTTTCTCTCTCTAGAATTCATTTTTAAAGACTTTACTTTTATTAAGCTAAATACTGCTACTTAACTAAAATCTTGTCTTTTACAGACTCAGGAGAGCAGCATCTAACATAAATTAATCATGACTTAATTGACTGAGCTAATTCAAGTTCCCTGCAGCCCACTGCACAATATTCTTATCTTCCCAATGAAGGCTAAATGGTATATTGTTTCAGGAGTATCAAATTTTATGACTTTAGCATCACATTTTCCCCCAAGATCTAAAGTTTTAACATTCTTGGAATTGCCTACAAATATCTTCACAGTTAGGAAGACTAAGTTAATTGATCCTACACCTTACAGCTGAGCAATTTTTTCTGTTATTTATTCCATGCATGCACTAACATCTTTATTTGTAATATTATTACACACACACACACACAATAGCAACAAGAATTTGTTTGATTGCAATTTACATCTGTTTTTCTCTACCCTCAAATAATTTGAATTCCTAATACGAACACTACTATTGCTATAAAAAAACACAGCAAAATTAACTAAGATATCAATGGTAATAGTTTTCTCAAATCATGCTTAGACAGCATAGTAAGTATTGATAAAGCTGTAAAGAAATCATCAAAAAATATGTTCCAAGAGCTTAGTTTTCTAAGTATCATATGTGAAAGTAAAACTTTGAGTCACTCAGCTTTGTCTGACTCTTTGCGACCCTGTGGACTGTAGCCCTCCAGGCCTCCTCTGTTCATGGAATTCTCTAGGCAAGAATACTGGAGTGGGTAGCCATTCCCTTCTCCAGGGGATCTTCCAGACCCAAGGATTGAACCCGGGTCTCCTGCATTGCAGGCAGATTGTTTATCCTCTGAGACACCAGGGAAGCTCATATATCATATATAAGAAGGTAATACAATAGTATGTGGAAATACAAAATATTCAAGATTTTTAACTTTTATATTCTTTCCTAAAATTATCACCAGAATTTATAATAACTTTGAAAGCTAAAGAACTATTCATTCTTACAGTGGTAGGAGAACCACATAAAGAAAAATTTAATGTTATCTTTTTTTCTACAAATCAGTACTCTGTTCATTGGAATAGCATGGTACACAAAAGAATGCAGAAAAATATTTTTAAAAAATAGGATTTAGAATAGTTACTGCAAAAACTGGGTTTCTTGAGCGGTTTTGTTTTGCTTATTTGTATTTTGTTTGTCTCATTTTTGTGTCTTATTTTGGTTATTTCTGTTTTATTTGTTCATTGTTTGGATTATTTTGTTTTTCTTGACTCAGAGTCCTCTCCCAAGGCCTCTTTTAGGACTTAAATACAACTAAGAGTACCTAGACTGATATTGTGAGTTCAGGGACGTCATTGAGTTTTCACTGACCATGACTGTAAGCAATAAAACCACGTAATGACAAGAACTGATGATGGCCAAGTCTCTAAAAGGAACAGGGAATAAAGGACAGCATAATGTTTAAGGCTTACTGAGCATCTCTTCATATATGCCATGATATATTTAGTATGTCCTAAGAAAGGGAGGTGTGTATGTAGTCAGGTAATAAGAATTTTAGTTTTATTTCACTACTTGCTGTATCAACGGGCAAATCTGCTCAATTTAGACTTCCTTTTCCTCAACAGTCGAGTGGGATTTTCAATACCTACTAATGATTAAATGAAATCACTTGTAAAAGCCTTTTATGAACAGAAAAGCATTATCTACTGCTGAAGAGGTTCTGTTTTGCTTTTATAGTAAGATGAGCTAACTCAGGCATACATTAGTTGTCAAATTATACTCTCAAAATTTTTTCCTGATTTAATTTTAGTGAACAAAAAAACAACGCTGCCACTTGTGAATTGGCATGTTTCATATAAATTTTGGGTCAAAAGTGTTCCACCTGTTTGTGATAAAACAGGTGAGACCTGCCCTAAGCTATTGAAGTATATGTATACACACACACACACACATATGTATATATGTGTACATACATATATAAATATATATACATACACATACATACATATATATATACACACATATATATATACACACACATATATATAAAATTTGTGGAAGTACCATTGTTAAATACATCCCCAGTTCTTTTTTACTGCTTAGCCTTAAGCACTGACTCTTTGGAGACTTTTGTATTTAATGTATATGAACCTAGAAGGAGAAAGATCAAACTGAAGCTGCTGACCTTTTACTGATTCTTATTGAACCACAATTGCTGGTCTCACTGTACCAGAGCTTTTTCTGACTTCCTGTGACCATCAAGGGGACACTGGGTGAGGCTAGATGGTATGATCAAGCAGTGGGATAGTGGACTCCTTAACCAGTTCCTTGAGGCTGAGGACAGCTTTGGCAGAAGCTTTGAAATAAAGAATTGAGTTTTCACATAATTTCATTCCCCCAAAGTTAAAGTTCTCCCTAATTAGATAATATCAAGCTTGTATTAAAAAACCAGTGTAGTAGACAACAGATGATCTGACATTTAATGTGCAGCTTCTGGGGTGGCTCTTGGATTTTGGAAAGTTCTGAGGATGTGGTAAAATGAAAGTAGGGGAAAAAATGCCCTTTAAAATAGGCATGAAAATTTTAAATAGCTATAAACTGTCATTTCTTAGATAATAGAATAAAATTGAATGTTCATATTCTTCATCTTAGTATAAAAATTTCCTTATTCTTTTTTCCACATGATTTCCTAAAAGTTAATTAAGTTAAAAGTTCAATACATATATAACTTTCATCTGTTTAAAAGTTTGAGTTATTTACAAAATTTAGATTCTATTTATTATTTAATCACACTTGGGAAACTGACTGCTTATAGGTATCTCAAGCATATGACTGGTTAATGTAATTTACCACTCTTGTTCTCATCTATTAATTTGAATCATGAAAATATTTTTGCCAACTCATGTTGGGATCAAATTTTGGGAGTTTCATATGGTTTAACCTAGTATATTTGTTTCTACTCTCTCATCTTGTTTTGTGAAAGATATGTCCTTCCTGACAGTACAAAGGGTATTAGACAGTATGTTTCATCAGTATCTTTATGAGAATTTAAAATTTATTTTTGCTTCATATTCAGAAAAGTTTATTATATAAAGAGGAGTTTATGTCAATGATGCAGGGAGAGAGTGCATTTCTGCTACTTTTTAGTGCTCTGAATATATGAAAATATTCTGGGTTGAATATATTTGGAGCACTTTTTGTTTCCAAGATTCAGTATAATACTCAGTAATAAACATTAGTGAAACCTTTGTTTTAGGTTCTATGTAATACACAGCTCAAAGCAGAGCATATTTATTGTGCACAAACCATTTGATTCTATTTGCTTTTTTTTTTTTTGACTAAAAGAGGGAGACAAATACAGGGAAACTACTTCTCTAGCAGTTTTTTGAAAGAATATAAATTTATGTGCAACAGAAACTACCCAATTATATACTGACTCTAGTAAGCTCCAAGTACACTTTCCTAGTATTCTCCCCAAGGAGTATTTCATTACAAGGTTTGATTCTTTGATACGTCCATTTTGGTTCCAAGTTATTAATTGCTGATAAGGGTTATTATGTGTTTCCCTGGTGGCTCAGTGGTAAAGAGTCTTTCTGCAGTGCAGGAGACACTGGGGATGCAGGTTCAATCCCTGGGTAGGGAAGATCTCCTGGAGAAAGGGAATGGGTACCCACTCTAGTATTCTTGCCTGGAGAATTCCATGGATAGAGGATCCTGGAGGGCTACAATGCATGGGATCGCAGAGTCGGACATATATATAAAAAACTAAGCAGAACACAGCACATAGTAACACAACAGTGATAACTATAATAATAGTAACGACAACAATAACAACCACATTTGTTTGGTACTCCTTGTCTACTGGGGGTCTTAAAGTTTCATTTGCCTTATCTCAAAAGTACCTCTGAGGTAGGTACTATTATTATCCCCATCTCAGATGAAAGACTGAGACACAAGCAGGTTTTTTCATGGTCACAGTGAGCTGAGATTTGAACCAAATCAGTTGGACTCCCCTGGAGAAGGAAATGGCAACCCACTCAAGTATTCTTGCCTGGGAAATCTCACAGCCAGAGGAACCTGATGGGATATAGTCCATGGGCTCACAAAGAGTCGGACACGACTGAGAGACTAAACCACAGTTGGACTCCTCAGCCTACACTGTTACACGATGTGGAACTGATTCTTGTGGAGGGAAGAGACTGCAGTGGAGATTGGCTGATTTACTATTGTACCCATGTACCTTCGCTTCTTTCCTGTTGAAATTAGTGAAACCTCTCCGTGCCAATGGAAAGTCAGTTTTTTCCACTTGATCAACTTGGTTGTTAGATTCTTTACTTGTGATCTACTCAAGGATTTTGCTTCTGCTTATTTCTTTTCACAAGCTTATTTCATTTCACAAGCAATTTAATTTCTTCTACCTGAAAATTGCCATCAAAAATTTAAAAAAATTACAGTATCTTCCTCAATAAATTCTTATTCTTAATAAATTCTAGTCTTCACAATATTCCTCTAGTGCCTACCCTATTTGTCTGCTCTTTTTCACACGTGTATTCTAGACACATTATTTCTATTATTCTCTCCCCGCCTCTACTTTTCAGTCCACTTCAGTTAAACATTTTCCCCATGATCTACTGAAACTGCTTTTGTCAAAGTCACCAGTGCCTTCCATCTTGATAAGTCCAGTGGTCAATCCTTGTTCCTCAACTTAGAAATATCAGAATTATTTTCAGGTCCACACTCTCTCCTTATATGATATAATGTAGTCCTGTGACTTTTAATAGCATTTTATGTTCATGACTATTAAGTTTGCATTTTCAGCCCCAATCTTTGAGCTTAAGAATGATCTATTTTTCTTACCTTTACAAAAGCTGCATATAGACATGTAGTTGGTATTCTAAACTTCATTTGTTTCCAAGAAAACACTCACTTTTGGTTCCACCCCTCAGTTTCCATCACCCTGCTCCTGTTCTAGCCTTCTACATCTCAGTAGGTGATGCTGCTTATATATAAAAAGTATATATAGGAGTCACTATTGCCTTCCTTGTTCTGTACATCTAATCCACCAGCAATTTCTGTCAACCCTATGTTAAATATATTTCCCAAACCTTATCACTTTTCATCTTTTCCATAAGTACTGCCTCCATGATTATTAGCCTGCTAAATGATCCCTTTGTCTCTAATCTTGTCAATTGGTTATTTTGAAGTATGTTACTGCTTAAATCTTATACATATTTTCCATCATGCTAAAAGAAATTCAAATTACTTTCCATGGCCTATGCGCTCATCAATGATCTGGCCTCTGCCTACTCTCACTCCTCTTCTCACACTGTGCTCTCTCCTGTTTCTTCTTCTTTGTCCACTTTAGTTTGCCCATTTTCCTTCAACAGTAAGCCTTATTCCCAGCTTAGACATTATTTATTTTTATCTCAAGAACTCTGTTTTCATTGGATCATGAGGCTGGATTACTTTCATCTTTCAACCTCCAGTTGAAATGATAGTTCCTGCATAGGGCCTACATTGAGTAAAGAAACCCACCCATTTAAGTTACTTTATGTTTCCTACATCTTCCTGTTTATTTCTTTCTTGGCCTTAATAATTATCTTGTGTTTTTTATGGACTGATTAATTTATTCATTCAATTATTCCTTATTTTCCTGCAACTGGACTGTTAACTCTAAGAATATATGTGCTTGGTCAGGGACATAGAATGGACTCAGTAAACATTTGCAGACAGAATTAATTATACTTTAGAACTGACAGAGGATTTTTATGTATATAAACTCATTATCTGATTAATTATTATCAGCAAGGAATGCAGTATATTTCCTCCCATCCTAGAGGCCTGACATAAATATGGTTTAAAAGATCATCTATTCTACTCCTCTGCTACCATAATTAAAACCTCTTTTTAGAGAGATTTAATGGATTTGCACAAACTGTAAGAAAGAACTGAGATGGAATTTACCCCTAAACAACCCAATGTCAAATTATTTAATGCCTTCCTTTTATTCCTGTTTTGACAGTTTATTGTTTGACATATTTTAGAAAATACAGTGATAGGTCTACAAATTAACCTCTTTAAGTAAAGCTAAATCTACTCTATATTAAACTTGACAAGATTAACATCTAAAGAAGTCACCTTCTTGAAGAAATGATAGATGAATGATATTTTAGAATAGGGTGTTTATAAATCTCTATGAGATCTTAAAAAAGGGTAAAAAAAAAATCCAGTGGTACCAGAATATCTTCCATCAGTCATCAAGGTGATCAAAATGTATCTACATTTAGATTTAACCAATACATACTGAGTAAATACTGCGTGTTAGATATTGTGCACTTTTGCCTGTGCTATCTCATTTAATTTGCACAGTCATTTGGTAGTTATATTTATAATTTTTGGTCTGCGAGAAAGCCTTGTACAGCAAGTAACCGATCAAAGTCCTCTGACCCATAATTAATTTCTCCTCACATCGTATTTTCCTGTTTCTATACTATTAGAAAAATATCTTTGCAATGTAATTAGTGGAAAAAATTTGGCATCTTGACAACTGTACTGTAATATACTATTATACTAGTGCTCATCTTCTCAAGCCACCAACCCTGGATTTTCCTTTATTTCTCCCTTTCCTTCATGCGCATCCCTTATATTTAATTCACCAATGGATCCTGATTGATTTGTCTTTAATTTGCATCTTGAACTGGTTCACTTCTTTCCATCTCCACTCTTATTGTGATGGTCCAAATCCATGTCATCTTTAAATTGTAATAACTTTATTTCTACTCTTACTCTTGTTGCTTACAAGCCATTCTTTGTAGGTTGTAATTAAACTCTTTTAAAAACTGAAATCAGGTCATGGCTCCCTGTTAAAACATAAACCAAAAATAAAACAACAATAAAAACTCTTTAATGGCTTATTATTGTATTTAGAATCAAAACCAAATGCTACCTTTGGCCTATAAGATATCACATGATCTGCATTTCACCTATTCTGCTTTCTACTCATCACTTCTAGGTTCCAGCTACAAGAGCTTTCTTTCTTTTACTCAAGGTCTTTCTTGTGGTCTTTGCATTTGTTACACCCTTTTCCTTCATTGAATTCACCGTAAGTTTTTCATGACTGGTTCATTTTCATAGTTACGGTCTTACAAATATTTTTCAAGGAGAATTTTGTTGATCATTTCTTTTTATACAGTGTGTGGCTCCTCCCTGTACCTGTTTAATTACATTTAATTCTATCACAGTGGAATTTAAGAGAAAAAATTCCTGATCACTTTTTAATGTTGTCTTTCTCTACTTGTCTGTTTTTTGAGTTTCCTCGCAGATGAATGTAAGCTCTGTGGTCAGGATCTTCCTTGAGCTGTGTGCCATTGTGTTGTCGAGCTCAGGATAGTGCTAGATACCTATTTTTGGAATGAGTCAGTAAGATGAGAAGGATATACAACTGGAATTAAGAAAAATGACAGAATCTTCAAAATTTGTTAGTTTGCCTTCTTCATTTCAGTGTACCACATAAGATTGAGTATTTATTATGTGATAGACAATGAAGAGGAAAGAACAAAATGATTCCTAAGGAGTAAATTTGGTACTTACGAGAGAAATATGCCTCAATTAGAGCATAGAAATCATCCATCTAGCCATGCTTATAGAAGCATTTCTAAAAAATCTTTCTTTGCATTAATTCAATAATAATGTGAACTATATTCCATATGATAATGGAGTAAATTCCATTAAAAATGACTCATATTGGTACATTAGCCAAATATATCTCCCACTGTATGTATCTAAATTGACAGATCACTTTAAATCCAATTGTGCGGAATTAAAAAATATATTTCACAAAGAGTTAGTAGCAAAGATCAGCTAAAATCAGAGCTGATGATTTGAAAATATTAATAAACTACCCTCTAGTAAGAATTATTAGAAAGAAAGGATAATCAAGAGTTCAAAAAGGTATCCACACCCTCATGTGCATTGAGACATTATTTACAATAGTCAATATATGGAAAAAACCCAAATGTCCATCCACAGAAGAATAATAAACAGAATGTGACATTTCAATACATATACAATACAATAATATTCAGTCTTAAAAACAGATAGGAACCCTACATTTGTGACAATGTGGATGAACCTGGAGTATATTATGCTAAGTGAAATCAGCAAGTCACAGAAGGACAAATGTTATATGATTCCACTTACATATAGTTTCTAAAATAACCAAACTCATAGAAGCAGAGAATAGAATAATGGTTTTCAGGGAATAGGGTGAGGGGATATGGAATATAGATATAAGCTTCAGTTATACAGGTGAATAAGTTCTAGAGAGATGCTTTATAACATAGCGCCTATATATAGTTAATAACACATTCTTGTGCACTTCAAAGTTTGTTAAAAGAATAGATCTCATGTTAAGTGTTTGTAAGACACACACAAAATCACACAAGGAAATTTTTGGAGGATGGATATATTTAGCATCTTGATTGTAGTGATGTGCATATGTCCAATATCATCACAGTATTAAATCTGTGCAATTTTTTTATATCAAAAGAGCACAATAGATCTTAGAAGAAGATGCAAAAGGCAGCATTAGTTATAAGAATAAGATAGAGATTATATTATATGTTCAAATAGCAAAAAAAATGAATGTCAGTGAATTTGAAAAGTTAAATGAAATGGATAATTTACTGAAAAACACTTAAAGTATTAAAATGGTCTTAAGAAGTAAAAATCTGAAGAGACCTATAACTACCAAAGAAACTGAATTGGTGTTCTGTTCTTTGCCTGCCACCCCCACCTCACCCCCCCACTTCTCAAAGTCCTGCTTCCCTGGTGGCTCAGACGGTAAAGAATCTGCCTTCAATGCAGGAGACCTGGGTTCAATCCTTGGATTGGGAAGATTCCCTGGAGAAAGGAACGCTACCCACTCCAGTATTCTGACCTGGAGAATCCCATGGAGAGGGGAGCCTGGCAGGCTACAGTCCATAGACTCGCAAAGAGTCAGACATGACTGAGTGACTTTCACTTTCAGACACTTTCCCAAAGTCCGAAATTTATAAGCACTTACATGGGCATTTCACAAAACCTTAAAAAAAAGATAATTTCAATCTAACATACTACTCTGAAGACTCAGAGCAATAGGTCTTCCAAATCACTCTCAAAGATCTACCACCAAACCAGATAAGAACAGCAAGAAAAGGAAAAGATCAATATCTACAAACATAGAGGCAAAATTCTAAAAACAATTAGCAAAATACATAAAGTAATACCCATTTAAAATACATCAGAGTAAAGTAGAATTTAACCCCCAAGACTTGTTGAATAGTTGAAAAAATATTTTAATTTCTCAAATCCTCAACAAATGATAATTAAGGCATAAATACTAGAAGCTTTCAATTTAAAGTCAAGAACAAGCAAGGATTCTAGCTGTAATGGCTTCTATCTAATATTTCACTCAAGGGGTTCAATAAAGTAAGTTTTTTTTTTTAAAGAAGAGATAAAATTCTAGCAAAGGAAAAATAAAACTTCACTGTTTGCTGATGAAATAATTGCTGATGTGAAAAAATTTAAAAACATCAACATTAATAGTACAAAGGACAATTTTCTATGCACCAACAGCTAGTTAAAAATACTTTTCACAGTAGCAGCTAACCCCATAAGGCTGGACACAAAGTGTAAGATTTGTATAGGAAAAAAAAATGTGTGTATAATCACCGAAGGACATAAAGAAATACAAAATAAGTGAAAACATATCTCATCCTTGTGTATGGGGGATGTAATATTTTAAAACGTCCATTTTTCTCATAGTAACACATATTCAATTTGTGTTAAAATGCCCAAAGCAATTTCATTAAAAATTCCAACAGGATCATTTCTGGTAATTTATAATTAGAAGACCAAAATGGTTTAAATCAGCCAAACTGAAATTTTTAAATAGACTTACAATCAAAATAAAATATACAAATATGTACAAATTATTTAAGTTTAATGCAATCCCACTAAATGCACTAACTCATGAAATTAATACACAAATTAAGAGATGAAACATCATTTGCACATCATTAACCACCTTCACATTCTCCTCTATGAGCAACATCTCTCAGAGGTAACCACTTTTTAACTTCTAATATCACATTTTAGTTTTGACTGCCCTTTTTGAACTATATTTAAATGGCATAGTAAACAATGTATTATTATCTATTTGACTTCTTTTCCTCAACATTGTTTCTGTAAAATTCACCCATTTCTTTAGGTATGATAATACTTTATTTTCAATGCTATATAGTGTATAGTTTCCTTTTATTTATTTTTTGTTTTTATTTTATTTACTTTCTGTTAGTATACCACAGTTTACTCATTTTACTGCTAATGGGTATGTGTGTTGTTTCATGTTTGGGGTTATTACAAATAATAATACTGTAAATGATTTTGTCCTCATCTTTGGTGCACACATGCATGTTTTGTGAACATATCCAAGGATGTGATGGGATTTTAGGGCCATAAGATGTTTGTATGTTCAACTTCAGTTCAGTTCAGTCGCTCAGTCGTGTCTGACTCTTTGAGACCCCATGAATCGCAGCACGCCAGGCCTCCCTGTCCATCACCCACTCCCGGAGTTTACTCAAACTCATGCCCATCGAGTCGGTGATGCCATCCAGCTATCTCATCCTCTGTCGTCCCCTTCTCCTCCTGTCCCCAATCCCTCCCAGCATCAGGGTCTTTTCCAAGGAGTCAACTCTTTGCATGAGGTGGCCAAAGTATTCAGTAGATACTGCCAAACACATAGCCAAGGTAGTTACCAAATTATATTCCCAGCTGCAACGTTTCCATTGTTCACAACCATCCCAGCACTTGATATTGTCAGTCCCTTTAACCAAAGCCATTCTGGAGGAGCTGTACTTTGTATTTCTTGACGAGTAGTAGAGTTGCTAACTTTTTCTTTATTAACTATGTTGATAGGCTATTTTATTGAGTGCCTCTCCAAACCTTTTTGTTTATTTTCTGTCAGGTTGCCTGTTTTTATATCTTCAGTTCAGTTCAGTCGCTCAGTCGTGTCCGACTCTTTGCGACCCCATGAATTGCAGCACGCCAGGCCTCCCTGTCCATCACTAACTCCCGGAGTTTACTCAAACTCATGCCCATCGAGTTGGTGATGCCATCCAGCCATCTCATCCTCTGTCGTCCCCTTCTCCTCCTGCCCCCAATCCCCCCCAGCATCAGGGTCTTTTCCAAGGAGTCAACTCTTCGCATGAGGTAGCATATCTTACTGATTTGCATTATCTTTTCCTGGACACAAATCCTTTTATGTGTTGTAAATACCTTCTTTAGTTTCTAGCCTTCTTTTTTCATCTTCTTAATATCTTTTGATGAATAGAGAGTCTTAATTTTAATAAAATCTAATTTATCAAATTTTCCTTTAAGATGAGTCTTTTTATCATGACCAGCTTTGGTGATCTTTGTCCTGTGTATATTTGTTTCCTGTGGCTGTTGTAAAAATTTGCCAACAACTTGGTGACTTAAAAGAACAATTTATTCTACCATAGCTGTGGAACCAAAGTCGAAAATTAGCATCACTGGGCTGAAATCAAGGTGTTGGTATGGCTGTGATCCCTCTGGAGGCTTTATGGGAAAACCCCTTTTATGCCTCTTCCAGCTTTCAATGGCTGCTGACAATCTTTGGTTAGTGGCTGCCTTACTCCATCTCTGCCTCTTTCATTGCCTTCACCTCTTCTATATAGTCACATCCCCCTCTGCCTTCTTTTATAAGGAAACATATGATTGCATTTCAGATAATCCTTGATAATTTCTGAACCTAAAGATTCTTAATCACACCTGAAAAATTGCTTTGTCCAAATAAAATGTTATTTACAGGATTCAGAGATTAGGAGGCCATTAATTCAGCCTACTATACCAAGTTAATCAAGATCTTCACCTCTGATATTTTCCAGACCCTTCATGGTTCACATTTCCATTTGGAGCCTATCTGGAATTGATGTGTGTTTATGTGTGTGTGTGTGTGTGTGTGTGTGTGTGTGTGTATGTTAGGGTGGAGGGTACAGGAAGGGTACAGGGTTTTTCCATGTTAGTACTTCCTGAAATATAATATCAGTACCATCTCTGTCATGAATTAAAGGTTCATACCTGTATGACTCTGTCTGAAATTTCCATGGCTTCCATTGGCTATTTGTCTTTCTTTGCATCAATAGAATTCTTTTTTTTTTTTGCATCGATAGAATTTTGTCTTAATTTCTTGTGATGCTAATGTAAGTCTTTATACATGGTTTATATTCTCTGTTATTTCTCCTCAAGACTGTCTTTTGTCTTTGACATTTTTGGCGCAGTTTATCAGTTTCTCTCCCCAGAACTTCCTGCCCTACCCCCACCCCCAAATACTTGCTGTGATTTCGATTGGAATTGTATTGTACTGAAACTGTAGAACAATTTTGGGAGGAATTTTCCATTTTATGGTACTGAATCTTCAAATTCTTGAACATTAGTTCTTCCATTTATTTTGCCCTTTGATTTCTTTCAATATTTCATAGTTTCTGTGAAGACGACATAAATATTTTATTAGATTTTTACCTGGATACTTAATAGTATTTTGATATATCATAAAAGGTATGAATGAATTTTGTTTCATTTTCTAACTTTCGGGGTGTTTATATTTAAATACAGTTGATTTTTATGTGTTGATCTTGTGTCTATGGAGCTGCTAAATAGTAGTAAGTTGTAGATATTTTGGATTTTCTATGAACACCAACAAGTCATTTGTGAATAATGGTTTATTTAGTTCTTCCCTGGAACTTTCTTCAACTTTTCCCATGTGTTGTTCTGGATAGGAATTCTAGTATAGTATTAAAAGAAGATGGACACGTACTATTGTCATGGGTGGTCTACAGTGTTTCAAATCTGCATGTACTTGAGTCAGGCCACATGGATTCTCACACATGCTCACAAGCAGGAGCAATATGATCAGATTCAGAATGTATCTCCATAAAAAAGCACTGACATTATTACTTTTAGGGGCCATGAGCATGTATTTTCAAAGCAAGAATGCAGTGTACTATCAACTACTTACTAAAGTCCCTTCAGTAAAGTCCCTCCAGTAAAATTAAGTCATGGCTAGTTTCTGACAAAATGCATTTCATTTATAACCTGACCAATTTAAAAATATTTCACCTTAAATCTGATTTTTATTGCTCATTACTCTTTCATGTAATTAAACTACACATTTATGCCCTTTAAAATTTTTCTATTTATGTATATATATTTTCCTTTATGGAATTTAGAAGCTGAGTTTGTACTATTTTCAAACCTTTACATTATGAAAAAATTTTAAATAAAATAGACCAATTCTACTCTTAATATAAGCACAGTGTTCTCATCTCTAAAAATGAATTTAATTTGCTCTTCATTTTCTAACTTCTTGAGGTGAGTTTTATCAGAATTCTTTTCTAATATTTACATTTAAGACTGCCAACAAGAATGGTATTACCTGCATCCTACTAGTCGGGAAATGTCATATTTTCATTATACTCAGTTAAAGGCATGATAAACTTCCATTTTTTATCTAACTAATTCTTTGACTTGAGTTATTCAGATGTATATGCTTAATAGTCTAAAATATGGGGATTTTTTGTGGTTATAGTTTTGTTTTTAATTTTAGCTTATTCCCCTGTGGTTATAGAACACATTCTATAATTTCAGTCCTTTGAACTTTGTAGAAATGTGCTAAATCGTGTGCCAGTATTTAAATGATATAGTTAAGTCAATATGGGTAAATGTTCAAATAGCATTAAAAAAAATTGTTCTGCAGTTGTTAGGTACAGTGATCTACTGATAACAGTTAAAGTCAATGGTGTTTTTACTATATATTAAATAGATAAACAACAAGCGTACTATAATAACCAAATCTCCATGTTGTATACCTGAAACTAACACAACTTTGCAGATCAACTATATTCCAATTTAAAAAGAAGTCAATAGTGTTAGTCATGTTGTTTCAATCATTTACATCCTATTGATTTTGGTTTTTGCTTGTTTCATCAGTCTTTGAGATGTATTTGTTATAATATTCCATTTTGGTAGTGGCTCTAATATGCCACTCAAATACCGCTAGGAAATGAAGATTTAGTACTATGTCTGTTGAGAGGGCTAAAGTAGACAGCTTTTACCAGACAACATCCTTCAGAGACCTTTGTGGAGGTTTCTACACCCAATAACTGATCTGTGTAGGGATGTATCCAATTTGAAAAAATTCAAAGAATCCTCTCATCTTCAGAATGCCCCTCAGGGTAGGCTAAGACTTTTGCAGAGACAGCATTAGATCTCAACTTTTCCTTCTGACTAGTTTCGCCTCTTTCCTCTTTCCTCTATAGCTGCTGATCCCAGGAGCATCTTCAACACATCTGCAACATGGTAATCTGCAGCTAAGTATCTTCTTCTGGGGAACCCAACCTGTAGCAGTTGATGCCAGGAATGGTCCAAGAAAGTAGATATGAAGGTGGAATTTTTGAGTTGGATCATTGGCCACCCAGCTTACAGTGAGGACTGCCATCCTTGGTGTAGAAGGTAGGTGAAGACCAGATACTTATACAAGGTAGGTGTCCAATTATTAGACTTCTACAAGCATTGGACTGCAATGATAACCTTTTAGAAAGGAATGCCTTCACTGACAACATAGATCAGACCTCTGAGAAAGATGGAGAAAAATTTACAAGGACGATGAAATTGGAAAGTCACTATTGGACCCAGTTGATATTTAGAAAAAAATTGTTTTTACAAAGTAATTTTTTAGGGAGTAACTCATCAATTAAAAGCTAAATCAAGCAAGCAAAGAGAACCCCTTGGTTGTGTCCCAATAGCTCTCCTCTCCTGCAGTGTGGAGAGCAGAGAAAGCTGAGGACCAGGCTCAGGACGTCATTGTAAAAGTAGCCAAGATCTGAGTATTAAATTCACAGTTAAGACAAGTCGTCTATGTCAAGATTGGGAACCTGATTGGGGAAGAATAGGAACCCTCAATTTGTGAATCTCTGGATTACCCTGAAATTTCTGAGTCTTCACAAGTAGAAAGCTCAGAGGCAGGTCCACTCAGGATCTGCCTGTACTGCCCCTCTGGGTTACTAGGAGAGTAACTAGGGTTAAGTTATAACTCAGCTGGGGACACCTGCATCTGATAAAAGAGGAAAGAGCCTATGTTCAAAAGAGCAGACAGCAAAACTTAGCGTGTGTGTTCTAGCAGGAGCTGAGAGATTAAGACTGAGCCTGTGTGTCCTGGCAGGAGCCTGAGAGATTAAGCATGGGATTAGACTCATGATTCTTGATCAAGGGGCTGAGAGACAAAATTGGATAAGGGAGAGATTATTCATTTAGGAGTACTCTTATGGGACATAGGATTCAACATCTTGACAAGGACCCCAGGAGATAATAATACAAACATGCTAGTGAGATGACTTCTAGGAGTATAATAAAAGCAGTCACTAACATTTAGTGTGGTAAAATTGCCATGACAGATAGTGCAGGAAGGGATTAAAAGGCTTGGATAAGTAGGAATGCTGGAATGAATATACAGTCTAAGGCAAAATCTCTGTTCAATGATTATGTTTTACATACAACCCAGAGGATACATAGTTTACCAAGGCAAAAATGAATGAATTAGTGTAAAGGATGTTAGGATCACTAAGAAATTCAGTGGGGGTGTCTCTTTTATGGGAAGACTTATGATAGATGACATTGCAGAAATGGGCTCACTGATAGCAACTGGGTTGGTCAGAAAGATTGTTAATTATCAGAAGCTGCATGGAAAAAAATCACAATGAGTAGCAAGGTCAAAGTATTCTTTCTTTCCTCTTTTCTGGGACACTAATTACACGTAAATTAGTCTTGTCACCATGTCACCTTTATTAGTTTTTAAAATTTCCATTATTTTTAAAACACTACATTTCTATTTATTTTTGACCTATATTCTGGTTACCAGTTCGCTGATTAGCATTGCCTAATAAACCCATCTTCAGAGATCTTAATTTGGTTATTCTTTCTCTATTCTTTTATATTTTCTGCTTTATATTAAAATTCTAGATTTTGTCTCATTAGTCTTTAACTTATTTAACAGTTATTTTTAAAGCCTGTATCTGATAATTCTATTATCCAGTTCCTCTGTGCATCTATTTCTATTGTATATTTTTCCCTTTGTTGTATTTATTTTCTTTACTTTCCTCATTGTCCTGATGATTTTTTATTGGTCGATACAGGCTGCTTATAATATTTTAATAACATGGTGCCTAGGATAATATTATGTTCATTCAGAGAGGATGTGCATAAGCTTCTAGCAGACAACTAGGGCATGAACAATCTTGGAATCGCTTTAAACAGTTCTAAGGAATTAGTAGTATTTGAACCTTAACTTCAGTCCCCTTGAGAATGAGAATATCCCCTATGCACACTTACTCCTTGGATGTGTCCCTAAAGTCTGAAGGGTTTTTCAGGATTTGGCCTGTTAGCAGCTCTGAATTGCAACTTTCGCTCCTCTAGTAACGTGATACTTGTCATGAAGTCTAACACTGAGGTTACATTATTATGGAGGCACAGCTTCTCAGACTAAGTGACCTTTTCCAAAATTTACAATGATCTCTAGAGAAATAGCTGCTCTGTGGACCAGGTTCATCTTTCTGAATTCCCTTCTTCTCAATTTGCCTACATTCACTACTTTGATAGTGAATGTGTGTGTGTGTGTATGTTTGTATGTGTGTGTACAGGTTTCCTACTTCTCTTTAGTGCAGTTAACAGTATCTAGTTTGTGACATTTAATATCCTAGGCGTGTTTTCTTTATTATGTCTTCATATATTTGAGTCAAGTTATGTTTTGTTATTTCAGATAAACATTCAAGTCAATTGGGAAAATTACCCAAAAACTTCCAATTTTTTACTGAGGTACAATTTGACATATAACATTATATTAGTTTTAGGTATTCAACATAATGATTTGATGTTTGTATATTAGGAAATGATCACCTCAATAAATCTAGTTAACATCTATTGATATATAAGGTTGCTATATTTTTTTCTGGTGATGAGAATTTTAGGATCTTTTGTTTTAGCAACTTTCAAGTATACAATAAATATATGATACAGTTTTATTAATTATAGTCACCATGCCACCTGTATATTACATTTCCATAACTTATTTATTTTATAATGTGAAATTTGTATCTTTTGACACCCTCATTTGTTTTCTCCACCTCCTATCCTTCCCTTTGGCAATTACCAATCTGTTCTCTGTACCTATTCAGAAAATTTAAATTCAATAAGTATTTAAAAAAATTCCACCTATACGTGAGATCATTCAGTATATGTCTTTTACTGTCTGACTTCTTTCCCTTAATGCCCTCAAGGTTCATCCACATTGTCACAAATGGTAAGATTTCCATCTTATTTATGGCTGAATAATGTTCCATTGTGTATATGTATCACATATTATTTATCCATTCATCCATCACTGGACACTTAGGTTACTTTCAGTCCTGGCTAGTGTAAACAATGCTGCAGTGAACATGGGGATGCAGATATCTTTTCAAGTTACTGATTGTGTTTTATTCAGATAAACACCCAGAAGTGGAATTTGAATTTTATGGTAGTTCTATTCTTAATTTTTTGGGAAAACTCTACACTATTTTTCACACTGGCTGTACCAGTTTATATCACCACCAACAGTGCAAGAGTTTTTTCTCTACATCCTTACCAACACTTGTTATTTCTTGTCTTTGATTATACCCGTTTTAATAGGTGTGAGGTGATATCTGTGTAGTTTTGATTTGCGTTTCCCTGATGATTAGTGATGTTGCATGCCTTTTCATATTGCTGTTGGCCATCTGTATGTCTTCTTTGGAAACATATCTATTCATATCCTCTGCCCTGCTTTAATTGGATTGTTATTTATTTTTTTTGCTGTTGAGTTGAATTTATTCTTCATATATTTTGATATCAACCCCTTATCAGATATGATTTGTAAATAATTTCACCCATCTGGTAGGTTGCCTTTTAATTTTTGCTGATTGTTTCCTTTGCTGTGAAGAAGATTTTTAGTTTGAAGTAATCCCACTTGTTTATTTTGCATTTTCTTGCCTTTGTTTTTGGTGTCAAATCCAAACAAAGCATCATCAAAACTAATGTCAAAGGGCTTGCAACCTATGTTTTCTTCAAGGAGTTTTATGGTTACAGGTCTTACTTTGAAGTCTTTGATCCGTTTTGAATTACTCTCTGTATGATTTAAGATAGGGGGTTTAGTTTTATTCTCTTGAATGTGGTTGTCCATTTTTCCCAACACAAATTATTGAACAGACTGTCCTTTCCCCATTGTATATTCTTGACTTCTTTGTTATAAATTAACTGACCATATATGTATGAGTTTATGAGCTCTGTTCTGTTCCATTGATTCATGTGTCTGTTTTTATGGTAATAATATCATATTGTTTTGATTACTATGGCTTAATAGTATAGTTTGAAATCAGGGAGTGTGATGCCTCCAGCTTTGTTCTTCTCTCTCAAGATTGCTTTGGCCGTTAAGGGTAGTTTGTGGTCTCAACAAATTTTAAGATTGTTTTGTTCTCTTTCTGGGAAAAATGCCATTTGAATGTTGATAGTGATTACATTGAATCTGTAGATTCCTTTGGGCAGCATGGGCATTTTAATAATACAAATATTCCAATCAATTATAATGGAATATCTTTCCATATATTTGTATTTTCTTCAGTTTCTTTCATCAGTATCTTACAGTTTTCAGTGTCTTTCACCTAATTGGTTAAATTTATGCTTAGGTATTTTATTCTTTTTAATACAAATAAAAATGGGATTGTTTTCCTAATTTCTTTTTCTGATAGTATATTATTATATAGTATATAGAATTGTGACTGGTTTTTGTATGTAGATTTTATATCCTGCAACTTTATGGATTTTGCTTATTGGTTCTACCACTTTTTTTTAGAGCCTTTAGGGTTTTTTCTATGTAGTATCATGTAATCTGCAAATGGCTACTGTTGTACTACTTCTCTGATTCGGATGCCTTTTATTTCTTTTTGTTGCCTAAATTCTCTGGATAGGACTTTCAATATAATGTTGAATAAAAAGTACAAGAGTAAGGAAACTGAGAAAATCATAAAAGTATCCAGATAAAAAGTACATGTTACATTTAACAGTAAGAGTAATGGCTGACCTAGAATAAAAATGAAACCAGATAACAATAAAACAACATCCCTGAAGAAAAACATTAACAAAAGTAGAATTCTGTATCCTGCAAAGATATGTTCCCAAAACACAAATAAAACTATTTTCAGGCAAAAAATAAAAAAATAAAAAGCAATTTGTCATGAGGAGATTCACACTACAAAATCCTAAAGAAAGGCCAAGATCCCTAATTAGGCATTCTGAACTGCAGGAAAAAGTGAGTAGTACTGAAAAGTATAAGACATAAGTAAATAGACTGATTTTAAATGTCTGAAAGACTTTTGCTCTTTTTTTTTTTTTTTTTACTTTTGCTCTTATATAACAATGTTTTGTTATCACCATCACTGTGATATCCAGGTCCTGGGTCATGATTCTGTCATGAGGAGATTCCGTTTGGTCATCTCAGTGTCACTCTTTATCACGGGGTGATGTTAAATTACAGCTTCTTGGGCATGATCAAGGGAACCCCGGGAGACCTCATCGACTCAGGCTTCTTTGTGAACGCGATGATATGGTCCACAAAAGCAATAAACGGGGGAGCTCTCCACTACTGCATGGTTATAAGTAGGCCCAAGACAACAGCTTCTGCCAAAATGAACTGCTGCTTCTTGTGGATCCAGTGGTTGGTGCTGTTGAGTTTGCCACCGACCCCAAGCAGCATTTGGCACCGTATATTGTGGTACATGGGCTTCCCTGGTAGAGCCAGTGGTATAGAACCCGCCTGCCAGTGCAGGAGACACGAGACATGGGTTTCTATCCCTGGGTCGGGAGGCTCTCCTGGAGGAGAAAATGGCAGCCCTCTCCAGTATTCTTGCCTGGGAAATTCCAGGTGCTGTGTGCCGTGGCTCAGGAATTGCAGTGATTGGAGGTGAGGAAGCTATGGCCTCTCTTTTCATTTGCAGTAATGAGGTCCACATCTCTAGTTGCACAAAGATATGATCTTCTAGGGATGTGATATACATCCAATTCAAAAATCTGATACTTATGCACCATACTGTGTTTATAGGTAGCTTTTCCATTTTGCTGAAATTGATAACAACAATATTATGAAATTTATAACCTGGAGAAGCAAAATGGCTGACAATAATCATACAAAGGGCAGTGGGTGAAAAATTAGAAGTATACAATTTTACGTTGGCTATATAAAATTATTAATTTGTAAAATATTAATAAGTTGTACTATATAAAATAAAGGATATATGATGAAATCTCATATACTAACCAGAAATCTCATATATTAACAAAATCTCATAGATTGACCAGTTAATAATCATTTTAAAAGTATAACTAGAAAGTCAATAGAAAAGATAAAGTGAAATAATAGGAAAGATAGAATGGATAATATACTAGAGAAAGGGAGAATAGAGGAAAGCAAGTAAAAATGAACAGAGGGCACAAATAGAAAACAAATAACAAAATGATGACCTTTAACCTGGTTGTATTAGTAATGACTTATACAAGTAATTTGCAATCACCTATTAACTCCAAAATTAATAGTTAATCATTGAATTTAAATAATGGCTTTGAATCATAAGTTATGATGTATTTATCCAGTGTAGTACTGAGGTATTTCAATGGGTTGAAGGACACAATATTGTGACGTTATTCTCAGTCCTTCCTTAAAGGAGGAAAAATGATTTTAATTATCCTTAAAGTTCTTGTATGTAAAGTAAAGTAAAAGATTAGCCTGAAATTGTTTTACTCTTCAAAATTAAAAATTCTAAGGCCATAAATAAACTTTACTATAAAGATTTTGCTACCTTATAAATAAATATTATTCAAATCATGCATCCTGTATATTCTACCACAAAATCTGTTGGATGCAATAATGTTGTGTGAAAAGTTTTTATCCAATTAGACTTTGTTAAAAATTAAAAATAGTTAAGTTTACACATGCAAATTCAGAACTAAAGGTTTTTTAAAGAAACATCACATAAGACAAAAGTGACTTTATTTTTGAAATATATTTGACATATAACATTGTGTAAACTTAAGATGTACAGCATGTATATATATATGACTGTCATTGTAGGGAGCATTGGCACCTCTATCACTTTACATAATTATCCTTCCATTTTGTGGTTAAAATTATTAAGATCTAGTCTCTTAGCAAACTTGATGACTAAATACAATATTGTTGACTATATTCATTATACTCTGCATTAGATCTGTAGGACTTATTTTTGACTCAATGCAAGTTTGTAACTTAAATGTGTGTGCTATTCTCTCACTGTTATTCCTCATGGCAATCATTTTACTTTCTGTTTTTACGAGTTTGGCTTTTTTAGAGTCCACATATAGGTGAAGGCATATAGTACTTGCCCCTTTCTATCTCTCTTAGCATAAAATGCTCAAGATCCATCAGTGTTATCACAAGTGGAAGGATGTCCTTCTTTTTCATGACTGAATAATATCCCATTGCATAATTCTACCACATCTTCTTTATCCACTCATCCACTGATGGGCACTTAGGATGTTTTGAGAACTTTTGTTGTTGTTGTTGTTCAGTCAGTCATGTCCGACTCTTCATGACACCATGAGTGGCAGGACGCTAAGCTTCCCTGTCATTCACCATCTCCCAGAACTTGCTCAAAATCATGTCCATTGAGTCACTGATGCCATCCAACCATCTCATCCTCTGTTGTCCCCTTCTCCTCCTGCCTTCAGTCTTCCCCAGAATCAGGGTCTATTCCAATAAGTTGACTCTTTGCATCAAGTGATCAAAGTATCAGAGCTTCAGCATCAGGCCTTTCAATGAATATTCAGGGTTGATTACCTTTAGGATTGATTGGTTTGATCTCCTTGCAGTCCAAGGGACTCTCAAGAGTCTTCTCCAATACCACAGTTCAAAAGCATCAATTCTTTGGCACTCAGCCTTCTTTATGGTCCATTTCTCACATCCATGATTACTGGAAAACCCATTGCTTTGACTATAAGACCTTGGTCCACAAAAGTAAGTCTCTGCTTTTTATATGCTGTTTAGGTTTGTCATAGCTTTTCATCCAAGGAGCAAGTGTCTATTAATTTCATGGCTGCAGTCACCATCTGTAGTGATTTTGGAGCCCGAGAAATTAAAGTCTGTCACCGTTTCCATTGTTTCCCCATCTATTTGGCATGAAACGATGGGACCAGACACCATGATCTTAGTGTTCTGAATGTTGAGTTTTAAGTTTTTCACTCTCCTCTTTCACTTTCAAAAGAGGCTCTTTAGTTCTTCTTCACTTTCTGCCATAAGGGTGGTGTCATCTGTGTATCTGAGGTTATTGATATTCCAGCATGTGATCCATCCAGCCTGGCATTTTGCATGATGTTCTCCGCATATAAGTTAAAAAACAGGGTGATAATATACAGCCTTGACATACTCCTTTCCCGATTTTGAACCAGCCTCTTTTTCTATGTCCAGTTCTAACTGTTGCTTCTTGACCTGCATACTGATTTCTCAGGAGGCAGGTAAAATGGTCTGGTATTCCCATCACATTAAGAATTTTCCACAGTTAGTTGTGATCTGCATAGAGAAAGGCTTTAGAATAGCCAATGAAGCAGGTGGAATTCTCTTTTCTGGAATTCTCTTGCTTTTTCTATGATCCAACAGATGTTGGCATCTGATCCCTTGGCCTTTTCTAAATCCAGCTTTTATATCTGGAAGTTCTCAGGTCACATACTATTGAAGCCTAGCTTGGAGGATTTTGAGCATGAGTCTATCATATAAAATGAATGCAGCTATGCAGTAGTTTGAACATTCTTTGGCATTGCCCTTCTTTGGGACTTGAATGAAAATTTACCTTTTTCAGTCCTGTGGCCACTGCTGAGTTTTCCACATTTGCTGACATATTGAGTGCAGCACTTTCACAGCATCATCTTTTAAGATTTGAAATAGCCTAGATGGAATTCCATCACCTCCACTAGCTTTGTTCAAGTGGTGCTTCCTAAGGCCCATTTGTCTTCACACCCCAGGATGTCTGGCTCTAGGTGAGTGATCACACCATCATGGTTATCCAGGTCATTAAGATCTTTTCTGTACAATTCTTCTATGTATTCTTGCCATTTCTTAATATCTTCTGCTTCTGTTAGGTCCATACCATTTCTGTTCTTTATTGTGCCTATCTTTGCCTGAAATGTTCCCTTGGTATCTCTAATTTTGAAGTATTCTCTAGTCTTTCCCATTCTATTTTTTCCCTCTATTTCTTTGCATTGTTAGCTTAAGAAGGCTGTCTTCTTATCTCTCCTTGCTCTTCTTTGGAACTCTGCATTCAGATGGGTATAGCTTTCCTTTTCTCCTTTGCCTTTTACTTCTCTTCTTTTCTCAACTATTTGTAAGGCTTCCTCAGATAACTATTTTGCCTTTTTGCATTTCTTTTTCTTGGTGATGGTTTTGATTGCTGCCTCCCATACAATGTCATGGACCTCTGTCCATAGTTCTTCAGGCACTCTATCAGACCTAATTCCTTGAATCTATTTGTCACTTCCTCTGGATAATCAAGGGATTTGATTTAGGTCAAACATGAATGGCCTGGTAGTTTTCCATACTTTCTTCAATTTAAGTCTGAATTTTGCAATAATGAGTTCATGATCTGAGCCACAGTTAGCTCTTGGTTCTTTTTTCATAACTGTATAGAGATTCTCCATCTTTGGCTGCAAAGAATATAATTGTTCTGATTTTGGTCTTGGCCATCTGGTGATGTCCATGTGTAGAATCATCTCTTGTATTGTTGAAAGAGGGTGTTTACTATGACTGGTGTGTTCTCTTGGCAAAACTCTGTTAGCCTTTGCCCTGCTTCATTTTGTACTCCAAGGTCAAACTTGCCTCTTGACTTCCTTCTTTTGCATTCCAGTCTCCTATGATAAAAAGGACTTTTCTTTTGCAGAACTTGACAATTGGGAATAAAGCTGCGGTAAACACGTGAGTGTATAAATCTTTTCAATGTCCTGTTTTCATATTCTTTGGATATATACCTTGAAATGGAATTTCTGGATTATATGGAAGATTGATTTTTAATTTTTTAAAGTATCTACATATTGTTTTACATATTTGTTGAACCAATTTACATTCCCACTAACAGTGTAGAAGGTGCTCTGTTATTCATATTTTTGCCATTATCTCTTGTCTTCTTGATGATAGCCATTCTAGTAGTTGTGGTGTTATATCTCATTGTGGTTTTGATTTGCATTTTCCTGATGAATTAGTGATGTTTAAGCCATTTGATGTCTTCTTTGGGATAATGTCTATTTAGTTTCTCTGCCTATTTTTAAATTGGATTGTTTGTGTTTTTTATTGAGCTGTATAAATTTATAAGTATTTTATATATTAACTCCTTATCTGATATGTGGTTTGCAAACATTTCTCCTATTCTGTAGGTTGACATTTTATTTTGTGTAGTGTTTGCTTTCTTGTGCAGGAGTTTCAAGTTTGATGTCATCTTATTTGTTTCTTTTTTCTTTTGTTATTTGTGCTTTTGGCATTGCACTCAGAAAAACACTGCAAGACCAGTGTCAAGGTGATGCGTTCTTACATTATCTTTTAGGAGTTATGGTATTAGGTCTTATGTTTAGGTCTTTGATCCATTCAAATTAGTTTTTGTCTGTGGTGAAATATATGGGCCAGTTTCATTCTTCTGCATGTATTTATCCAGTTTTCCCATTACCATTTGGTGAAGAGGTGAAACTATTCTTTCTCATCAGGTGTTCTTGGCTCTTTGTTGTGATCAGAATAAAATGGATTTTTATCTATGGGACGTTTTGTGTAAGCCTGTGTCTCTGTGAAATTAGATGAAACAGTTGCCTATCCAAGTCTTGAAGGTGTGTCGTTATGTGGGAGCCTCCATATACAGTTGTCGTGTCCCCAGAGGCTTTAGTGGGAGAGATTGAAAGTGAGCACAAGTCATGTTATTCGCCAATGGTGTGCTGGCTGCTATCAAATTAGTGGGAGGTGTGGCCTGAGGTGGAGAGGGCAATGGCACCCCACTCCAGTACTCTTGCCTGGAAAATCCCATGGACGGAGGAGCCTGGTAGGCTGCGGTCCATGGGGTCGCTGAGTTGGACACAACTGAGCGACTTCACCTTCACTTTTCACTTTCACGCACCTTAGAAGGAAATGGCAACCCACTCCAGTGTTCTTGCCTGGAGAATCCCAGGGATGGGGGAGCCCGGTGGGCTGCTGTCTATGGGGTCGCACAGAGTCAGACACGACTGAAGCGACTTAGCAGCAGCAGTGGCCTGAGGTAGAAGGACTTGAGTCAGACCTAGGTGTGAACTGTTGCCTCCCCTCTGCTCAATGGCCAGCACCATCTTCTAAGGGGCCGGGGCAAGTCCTAACTTGCTGGAGCAGAAGCCCTGAGGGTCTCATCTAGGCTGATTCCATTCCCCCTAAGTGTGTGCTCTCCTTCCTCCTAGCACTGGCATCTTGGTCCCAGAAGGAAGAAGAGCTGGAGCAAGAGGATCCCTAGTGGGTTCCAGGTGTGGTCTGGGCCACACACTGGGGCAGTCCCAGCACAGCAGAGTCCCAAACCACTGCCAGTCTGCCACTCCCATGATCACCAGTCATAGCTGCTTTCAGCCTGTTCAGATGTCGATGAAGGGTCCGAGCTGGCTCCCATCCTCACAGCCAAAGCCTTGTCCTACTGTGGCTGCACTGCAGAGCGAGAGAGGCCAGGGCTAGTGCTTAGCCGGGGCTGGGCAGGCACAAGGGCAGTCACAGGAACCCACACAACTGGGTCAATGTCCTTCATTTCTGCTTCTCTGCCATGTTTTGGAAGTAAGCAAGCATTTGTGTGTTCTTCTCAAGCAGAGTCAAGGTTTCTTACAGCTGTTAGTCTCATTGATTTTTCAGACCAGCTAAGGGGACTCAACTTCCTTGTGCCAGACCGTAGGGCTGGAGTGCTCAGTTATGTGGCCCAAACCATTCAGCCCCAGGGAAGTGCCCTGTCCTGGGGATATAGGTCCTGACCTGATCACTTCTCTTCCCTTTCTTCCTGACTCCATGTGGAACTTTCTTACAGTCCTAGTTGTGTAAGAGTCTTTGTTAGTCTTCAGTTGTTTTCAATGAGAATTACTCCACATGTAGATGTATTTTTGATGTGTGCATGGGGGGGGTGGTGGTGAGCTCTGAGTCCCCCACGCTGCCATCTTGATCTCTCTAGGAAATCTACTGATTTTCTATCTGGATGATCCCTCCATTGCTGACAGTGGGGTATAGACGTTTTCTACCCTTATTGCATTGTTTTCTGTTTCTCCCTTTAGGTATGGGGGGTGTGTGTGTGTGTGTGTGTGTGTGTGTGTGTGTGTGTGTGTGTGTGTGTGTGTGTGTGTGTGTTCAGTTGTGTCCAGCTCTTTGCAACCCCATGAACTGTAGCCCGTCAGGCTCCTCTATCCATAGGATTTTCCAGGCAAGAGTACTGGAGTGGGTTACCGTTTCCTACTTCAGCGGATCTTCTAGACTCAGAGATCAAACCCATATCTCTTGTGTCTCCTGCACTGGCGGGCAAATTCTTAACCACTAGCACCAGATACCTGGGAAGCCCCTTAGGTATGTTAATAATTGCTTAATGTATTTAGGTACTCTGATATGGGTGTTTATATATTTACAATTATACTATCTTCTTGATGTATTGACCTCTTTATCATTATATAATTACATTCTCTGTCTATTGTTACTATTTTTGGCTTGAAGTCTGTTTTGTCTTACAAGTTCTTTTGGTTTCCACTTAGATGGAATATATTCTTCCCTCTCAATTTTGAACTTATGTCTGTCTATATGGATGAAATGAATGCCTTGTAGGCAGCATAGTTGGGTTTTATTTTTGTTATTCATCCAGCCAGTTCTGTGCCTTTAGATTGGTGAACTTAATCCATGGGACACAGAGGCTGGGCATGCTGCAGTCCATGGGGTCGCAAAGAGTCAGACACGACTTAACCACTGAACAACAAACAACAGCAACAGGCACTTTCTATTGCCTTGTGGTTATCATGAGGCTTATGTGATAAAAGGCTTAAAACATCACATAGATAAAAGTCCATCTTATGTTGGTAGCAACTTATTTTCACTCTTCAATAAAGATTTCAGCCCCTTACTTCTCCTTGTTTATATTTTCAGTGTCATGATTTTTTTTAATGTTGTGACTTGATTAAAAAGTTATAGTAGTATAGTTATTTTTAATGCTCTTCTCCTTAAGCTTTATACTGTGGTAAATGGGTTAATACCCCGTTCTAAGTGTTTATTTTTCATCTTCACCAGTGGTGTGTACTTTCATATGTTTTTATGTCTCTGATTAGCTTCTTCTCAGTTCAGCTCAAAGAACTCCTTTTAGAATTTCTTGTAAGAAATGTTGAGAGGTAGGGAATTCTCTCAACCTTTATTTCTCCCTCATATTATAAGGATAACATTGCCAAATAAAGTATTTTTGGCTGGCAATTTTTATATTTCCACACTTTGAATATGTCATTCCATTCTCTCTTTTCCTATAGCTTTTCTGCTTGGAAGTCTGATATGAGCCTAATGGGCTTCCTTTGTAGAGGACTATTTTTTTCCCTAACTGCTTTTAAAATTCTTTATCATTGGTTTTTGACAATTTCATTATAATGTGTCCAGGAAATGATCTTTTGCACTGAATTACCAGTTCTATTAACTTCATGAACTTGTATATCCAATTCTGTCCATGGTTTGGGAAGTTCTCAGCTATCATTTCTTCAAATAAACTCTCTGCCCCCTTCTCCCACCCCGCCTCTGGTACATCAGTTATTCTTATACTTGCCTTCTTGTTCAACTCTGATAGCTCTTATAGGATTTGCCCACTTCTTAAAAGTTTAAGTTCACCTTTGGAACTGAATTATTTCTGTATTTCTATCCTTCAAGTCATTCTTCTTTCCTCCGTCTGCCTTTGTTACCTATGCTCTTCATGCACTCTTCGTTTATTGAATTCTTTAGCTCCAGAATATCCTTTTTTTAAAATATAATTTTAATCTCTTTGGTGAAGAACTTCTGTTTGTTCATTAATGTTATTCCCTAATTTTCTTGTAGTTCAGTAAATTTTTTCATAACAGCGATTTTGACTTTTTTATTAGTTAGATTGCCATATTCTGTGTTTGAGTTTCGTTGCTGAAGAACTGTTTTATCTTTGTGATACCACATTTCCCTGATTTTTATGAGTATTTGACGGTACGTGCTTCTGTTTTCCCGTGTAAAGTAGCCGACGGCTTGCTTAAGATCTTTTGTTTCCTTTGTTTCTTCCAATTCACAGGCTGGTAGTTGTATTCCAGAAGGGGGCGCTACAGCGCCCGTTTGTGGTTCCCCTACCAGAGCCAGAGCTGGTTCTCAGGTTGTACTCTCCGGGCACGCAGAACTGGCCGCAGAGTGAAGGGAGGTATGGGCTTGGCACCTGAGGCTTTGAGGATTGCCCACGAATTTAGTAGAGGGCCCTGCAATGGAGGCCTAGGTTCCATCCCCGGTAGGGAAGATCTCTTGGAGAAGGGAACAGCTATCACTCCAGTGGTTTTGCCTGGAGAATTCCATGGACAGAGGAGTCTGGCAGGCTGCGGCTCACGGGGTGGCAAAGAGTCAGACACGACTGAGTGACCTTCACTAGTAGATCTTCCAGCAGGACATGCCTAGAGATCCATGGGCAGACCCCCTGCTGAAATCTCAAGGGAGAGCGTATATTCCTTCAGTGCCTTTTAAAGGTCGTCTCGGATTCCTTCCATTTCCTCTCCCTCCCCGCAGTCACTGAGCATCCCCTGGTGGAGAGAAAAGGGTCCCTCCATCCGCATCCGGAACAACTGGGAGAGTTAGTTCAACACTTTCACTTCCCACCTACTCTGCCAAGGAGGCGAGCTCTGATGTAGAGGTGCTGACTTGCCGAGGTCCTCTGTCCTCTGCTTGAAAACTTGTCTTTATTCCTCTCTAATGGCAGGCCACATCCCCCTGTATGGCAGGCTGGGCCTGAGACCAATTCTCTCTCATCTGTGGCTATCCACACAGTTTTGCTCTCTCCCTGTTCCCTCTTTCTTGATGGACAAGAGTGGAGTAGGGCAGGCTCACTGATTCCCAGGATCCATCACCCCACTGAGGTCTTGTCCGCCCAGCTTTGGAAGCACAGGTGGGTAGAACACCCTGGCTGTCCTGTTAAAACATGCAGAGGACTTGGGTTTGGTTATGGATGTCCAATTAGTTACAAATCAAAAGAGAGAGAAAAAAAGGCAAATGATGCAGGGTGCCATCATGCTGTGGACAAACATGACTTGTCTTTGAATTTTTTTTTTTTTAATTTTTATTTTTTTTTTCCAGTGGGTTTTGTCATACATTGATATGAATCAGCCATGGATTTACATGTATTCCCAATCCCGATCCCCCCTCCCACCTCCCTCTCCACCCGATTCCTCGGGTCTTCCCAGTGCACCAGGCCGGAGCACTTGTCTCATGCATCCCACCTGGGCTGGTGATCTGTTTCACCATAGATAGTATACATGCTGTTCTTTTGAAATATCCCACCCTCACATTCTCCCACAGAGTTCAAAAG